>NW_008356845.1:109292-116031 GCF_000622305.1 Nannospalax galili
CCCTGTAGCCCCAGCTGTCCTGAGACCAGGCTGGCCTTGAACTCAAAGAGATCTGCCTGCCTCTGCCTCCCGAGTGCTGGGATTAAAGGTATGCACCACAACGACCGGTTTCCCTCTTTTCTTTTTTTAATCGAGACAGTCTCATATAGCTCAGCCAGACCTCAAACTCCCTATATAGTTGAGTATGGCCTTGAACTTATGATCCTCCTGTCTCCACCTCCTGAATGCTAGGATTACTGATGTGCACCTCCATGCCCAGTTTATGTGGTGCTGGGGTTCAAACCCAGTGCTCTCCCGCTGAACTATATCCAAACCTTCTTATTTCTTTTTATTATGGACTTTTAAAAATACAATTCTGATTACTACAATAATGGAATTGGAAAGCAATGCTGCAATTTTTAGATAAACAAATTAAATAAAAAGCAATTCATGGGCTATGCTGCAGCTCACTGGGAAAGCATTCTTTTAGCACAGCAAAGGAACATACAACTTCTTTCCAAAGGGACAGAATGAGATGTTTTGCTCTATGAAGAGCTCTCTGCACCATGGCCTTTCTGCAATTGAACTGTAGTCAACAGCTAACTTCACAGACATTTATTCAGTGCTTTGCCATGTGAAATGTGCACTGTGAGGAGCACCATGGTCAAACCAGGGTTCTGTTCTGGAGAGTACCACAGTCATGAATGGTCAAGTTAACAGACCACTGTGTAGAAGAAACTTCAGAGCACAAACCCTTCAAAGGGATGAACTATCCTCTTGGGTGATGTCCACACTGTACTGCTACAAGTTCTTAACATCTATTGAAGGTGTGGTGGTGCAGTGGGTCATCCCTCCACTTGGGCGATGGAGGCAAGAGGATCAGGAGTTCAGTCAACCCCAACTACATACACAGCAAGTTCAAGGTGAGCCTAGGCTACATAAGACCCCATCTCGAAAAGGCGGGGGCGGGGGGCACAGAGTACTGCACGTGCTTCTATCTTATTAATTCTCTAGACAGTCTGGAGAATTAAATCATTCTCTCTGTTTTCTCAGTTTGAACTAGGCTTCAGGAGTTTAAATCACTGGCCAGGATCACAGAGCTAATAAGAGGTAAATATAGCATCAAGACTACATCAGATGACTCCACAGCCAGTACCCCAAACTGCTCATCTGACAAATCTCCACAGCCACAGCCTTCCCCAAAGTGCATCTGGCTCAAAACACTTGGTCTTGTGGAAGTTTTATGTTGGCCTCCCAACCATCTCTAGAATGAACGCTCCCAGTCTTGCTCAGAAGCTCGGTCAGCAGAGTGCTTGCCTAGCATGTGGGAAGCCCTGGGTTCGATCCCCAGCACACCTATAATCCCAGCACTGGTGAGGAAGAGGCAGGAGGATCAGAAGTTCAAGGGCATTCTCAACTACATAGTAAGTTCCAGGCCACCCGTTATGAAGTGCTTAATAAACGTTCAAAGAATGAATGAGAGGTAGAGAGTAAGAGGTGCCAGGTCACCCTGCTGGGTGAGCTGAGCACTGGGAGTGGCAGCATGCTCTTAATGAATCCAGGGTGGTAGGGATTTCAGAGCTCAGTGAAGCAACCTAGCCAAATCACTTTGAGATCTTCTCCTTTTTCCTAAGTAGAGTCCAAAGGATACATTCAGTTTGGTTTATGCTGAATGGTAATTTGGCGGGGACTAGACTATGGATTAAAAATTTAAAAGCTTCTGGGGGCTGGAGAGGTGGTTTTGTGCTTACGAGCACATACTGCTTTTGAGGAGGACCTCAGTTCAGTTCCCAGCATTCACATATGGTGGTTCATAACTGCTTGCCACTCTAGGGGATCTGACACCTTTTCTGAACTCCACAGGCACCTACATACCCCCACACAGACACACATGTATACACAAAATTAAGTGTAGAATAAATCTGAAATTAACATCAAAAGCTGTACTGCACTGAGGTATCTGGTGTTTATCATCTGAGCCCCGCAGACTTGAGGTGCTAAGTAGCATCAGCACATTTGTGACTAACCATCACATGTCCAGCGACTAAACTGATATTCCTGTCATCTTGACACCAGAAACAGCAACACAGCAGTGACAAGCGACTGTGGTTTACTGTGTCACAGGTCTGGGCTAACTTCTTCCAGAATGGCGTGCCACTTGTGCAGAAGATCGGCCATTCCCATTCCCAGTCTCCCTGTATTACTCCACGTGGCAAGGGAGACCACACAGGGGCAATACACAGCTCTGCAAAACAGAAGTTGCTAGATACTGGCACCCAGAATGATGGTGACTGTGATGATAATGGTGACAGATAGGACCAGGGATACATGCTGGCCACTGAGGAGGTATCTAGACAACTGGCTCCATTCCCACTTCCTTCCCTGACTTGGACTCTCAAGCGGTACACTCAGGATTCTGATAAGTCATGGGTACAATAATGAATGATACTGGGTTCTGTTTCAATGCGTTGGAAAGGTAGAAGAATCAAAGGATCTTCTGGAGCTGTGATCCTAACCTGTGGGCGTGTGAGAAGAACCAGAGCCCTGCAGTATTTGAGTGCTAAGGAGCCTGAAACACGTGCACATGCACACACGCACACACGCACGCACGCACACACACACGCACGCACACATGCACACACACACGCACGCACACATGCACACACACACGCACAATAGCTCTGCCAATGTGCTTGTGGGAAGGCAGCTTCTTGCAAAACAGAAGTTGCTAGATACTGGCACCCAGAACGATGGTGACTATGATGATAATGGTGACAGATAGGACCAGGGATACATGCTGGCCACTGAGGAGGTATCTAGACAACTGGCTCCATTCCCACTTCCTTCCCTGACTTGGACTCTCAAGCGGTACACTCAGGATTCTGATAAGTCATGGGTACAATAATGAATGATACTGGGTTCTGTTTCAATGCGTTGGAAAGGTAGAAGAATCAAAGGATCTTCTGGAGCTGTGATCCTAACCTGTGGGCGTGTGAGAAGAACCAGAGCCCTGCAGTATTTGAGTGCTAAGGAGCCTGAAACACGTGCACATGCACACACGCACACACGCACGCACGCACACACACACGCACGCACACATGCACACACACACGCACGCACACATGCACACACACACGCACACGCACGCACACACACATGCACACACACACACACACGCACACGCACGCGCGCACACACACACACACAATTGATACTCAAGAGGAATTCAGGAGGTCTAGCGTTCGGCCTCTCCAGCTTTCAAGGGCACAAGTAGTTCGTTATCTGGGCAAACAGGCTCCACAGCATTTACCTAGGCTGTGACTGGTGGCCACAGAGTGCTCCTTCCTCCGTGTCATTTCTGAACTCAAACAAGAAAAACTTAAACAAATAAATAAACAAAAAGGCAGCCAAGCAGGGCAGCCGCACCCGGCGTCCTGGCTGCAGTGGGAACATTCCGTCTCAGAGCCCCTGTGGGTCTCTATTTGTGCAGGCAGCCGTCTGACGCCAATGCCCACAGCTGGCATCTCTGCCCCACAGCTTCAACACCACCACCCAACCCTCCGTCCGCAGGCTGTGACCTCAGGGATGCATCTGTGGGCACTGAGCTGAGTGAGCAGTCCTAAGGTCAGTGCCAGGCCAGATGCATCCTTCATCTTCATAAAGATGTCAGTGCTCCCTGGAGAGGGACAAGGGCCAGAGAGTCACCCTATCCACAAGGACTCTGCCTGCTCCCCCACTTCATTAGAGAGAGACAAAGCCCCTACCTCATGCCACAGAGCCCAGCGGGGTCTTAAACAAACAGGTTAATAGAATGGGGGCAAGTGCGGACAAGCCTGGGACAAGAAGCCGGACCACATCCTTTTATCTTTCTAATGCTTTATTTATTGAGCTTAATGCAAGAATAAAGGAATGACTCCTTTTTTTTTTTGTCTTTTTGAGACAGGGTCTCCCTGTAGCCCCAGCTGGCCTGGAACTCACTATGTAGACCAGGCTGACCTTGAACTCACAGAGACCTGCCTGCCTCTGCCTTCCAAGTGCTGAGATTAAAGGCGTGCACCACCACTCCCAGCTTAATAAAATGTATCTTTAAAAAAAAAATTCCTTCACCTGAAAATACTTCATATGGCAGGTGGATGCATTATATGTTTGATTTGATCTGAGTTGGAAGTTTTCAAAATAACGATGTCAGAATGAGGGGGACAAAGAACACTGGGAGAGGTGTGAGAATGACGGCAGAGAAGAGCAGAGTGTGAGGAGGGGAAGAGGTGCGGAAGAGGTCATGGCAGCCATGAATGCCAGGTCGGTGAGCTGGGATCTTCTTGTCTCTTCTGTGGTACTGGGGATGAATCAATGGCTGTATGCATGACAAGTGTTCTATTTCTGAACTACACCTTCAGTGTGTGTGTGTGTGTGTGTGTGTGTGTGTGTGTGTGTGTAGCATGCGCATGAGGTAGGGCTATGAGAGCCCATGCACAGGCATGCTGGAGGATGTTGGACATCTTCCTCTATCATGCTTTACCTTCTTGTCTTAAGACAAGGTCTATCACTGAACAGGAAGCTCACCATTTCAATTAGGCTGGCTGGCCAGCAAGAGCTCAGGATCTGCCTGTCTCTACTCCCAATGCTGGGGTTACATGCACACACAGCCATGCTGAGCTGTTTACATGGGTGCTGGGGATCTGAACTCAGGTCCTCATGCTTGCAGAGCAAGTATTGTTAAGTACTGAGCCATTGCCCCAGTCCCCTCAGTTGGGTTATATTCATAGGACAGACAGGGCAGGCATGCACATGTGTGTGGGTATGGACAGTGGTGGAGGGGGTGCAAGGAGGAAGTATGGAGACTAGCCTACCTGTGAGGACAGTGTGGTAAGAATTCAGATACAGAAATATGGCAGAGGGAAAAAGAGAAACCAGATTTAAGGATCTAAGGATCTTTGGGGTATTTTTTCTTTTGTTTATTGAGACAGGGTCTCATGCTCCCCAGGCTAGCCTCAAACTTGCCATGTACGTTCAGCTCCTGATCCTCCTGCCTCTGCCTCCCAGGTGCTGGGATTATGGCATGCACCACCATACCTGGTGATCTTTTGGTCTTTTAGAAGTGAATTCCTTGGGCACTGAGCTGGGACTTTGTCTTTCTTTTTTTGTCTTTTTGAGACAGGGTCTCCCTATAGCCCCAGCTGGCCTGGAACTATGTAGACCAGGCTGGCCTCAATCTCGCAGAGATCTGCCTGCCTCCGCCTCCCGAGTGCTGGGATTAGAGGCATGCACTACCACACCTGGCCCAAGTTTGGACTTTTATATGGAATTTCATCCTCTAGTTCAGTGTTCCACTATTAGTTATATTCTAGAATATTCTGTATTCTACCCAAGGCTGGTATGAAGGTAAGTCAGAGAACACGAACATTTTAAGGAAAATACGGAAAAATACCTCAGAAAATAATGCAGGTTTAGGATTGTGGTGCAAAGCGGGTCTGATGGACAGGGATCTTAACCTTGGGAACCCCAAGCTGTGAACTTACTTTGGAAAAAGAGCCTTTGCAAATGCAATTAAGTTAAAGATTCCAAGGTGAGATCATCCTAGATTTTCTGGGTGGGCCATATACCTAAAGACAAGTGTCATCCTGAGAGACAGGAGAGGGTGGTGGAACTGGCAGTGGCTGTGTGAAGGGAGGGGGGTGGGTCTGAGAAGCTCACACGCGATGAACACAGAGCAGGAAGAGGGCCCCCCAAACTGCTCTCCACTCATTCCTAACAGGCCAGGCACCCCATCAAGGCCTCCATCAGGCTGCCCAGCTTGAGGCTGGTCAGGGGAATACCAGCTTTGTTTCTTCAAAGCCTGCCTGTGAACAGATCACACTACAGTCCTCTGAAGGCAAGGTGACTTGAATGAATACAAGACGAGGAGGGAGAGGACCTGGAGGAGCACAGGGGTGGGGTGTGGGGTGAGGACTTAGAACCTTTCCTGGGGAAGGAATCTGAGAACAGCTGGAGGAGGAGGGGCTGGGAACTCCTGCAAAACTCTGGATAAGTTTGAATGAGATATTCTGTAAGCTCTGAGGAAGAAGGGCCTTAACTCATCTCCTCTAATAGAACCTGGGCACAGTGAGCAAGGGGCCCCGCCTCAGTACTGCCCTAGTTCCTCATGATTGGGGAAGAGTGCTTGAATTCCAGGGTCTGTGCAGCTGCCCAGACTGCCTCTGAGCAGAGGCTGAACCCCCAGCTGTGTACCCTGGTGACACAGAGGTCCCTTCTGTAATCACGGTCAGTGCAGCAGCAGCTCTGTGCTTTCTGAGGTCAGTCTGGCCTCAGTACCCAGTACATCCCCACTTGGATCCTAATGGTCTTTAGCAAGCAGTAGCCCAAATTCTTTGCCTCTGTAAGGAAGCTCCAAACCCTGGAGCAGGCTGTGTCCCCACACGGCCACTGGTTCTCCTTTCTGGCCAGTCAGCCTCTTGCAAATACTGCCAGGACAGTTATGAACCCATAAAGAACACAGTACCTAGTACCCTCCACTCACTCACTACACGGTCCCCAGAGTGCAAAATCCTTCCAACATTTGCCAAAAAGATGCCACAACAGTAGGCAGTCAGCAAACTCCCATCCAAGGCGTTTCATGGGTACATAGGGCAGAGCAGGCCACCAAACATTCACCAGTAGTACTTATCAAAGTTCATACTAATCATCTTCTCTAGTCCTCTTTCATTGGAATCATTTGTAACCCATTCTTTTCTAACTTGGATAATTAAAGAAATCAAATTAC
>NW_008356845.1:116547-123341 GCF_000622305.1 Nannospalax galili
TACTAAGAGGAAATAGAAAATCCAAACTAGGCTTGCTGGTCTTAATGCTTTTATCTCCTCTTGACTTTTTGTGGTCAATGTCTGCTGGGCCTACCAGACTATTGATAGCCCCCATGGCTATCTGACTCACTAAGAGGAAATAGAAAGTCCAAACTAGGCTTGCTGGTCTTAATGCTTTTATCTCCTTTTGGCTTTTTGTGGCCAATGTCTGTTGGGCCTACCAGACTATTGATAGCCCCCATGGCTATCTGACTCTGCACCACACACTGACGTAAGGATAGAGTCCATCAGTGACCATGGATCAGTCTTCTTCCCACAGCCTTGAGGAGACCCAACCCCCAGCTAACAGATAAGTGTACCCTCACCCTCAGCTCTACCCTCATTGGTTCCTGACTGCCCTTGTGGCCTTGAACCGGTTCCTTTGGGTTTGTTTCCTTAGTAATACGACATTCTCTGGTCTTAAGGGGAGGGCTACAAAGCCCTTTGCAAATCAGATGGAAAGTCGTGATCCTCATCAAACAGACTAAATATGTCAAAGATGCTCAGTAGAAGGTCAGAATGTTGTTGGCAGTTATGGAGCTTGGGGCTCAGGTAGTGGCCTGGAGGAGAACACACACACACCGTGAGAGCACACACACAGCATAAGGCTCCCTCCTCACACTGTGCAACACCATCAAGGACTACACCACCCCTGTCCATCTCATCTTCACATGGAATCACATCCACTCCTATTACAGTTCTATTTTTTTCAAAATGTGGTTAAGTTTTATTTAGATAAATGCAAAATAGGTACCTGGAAAAAAACAACCAAACTGGGAATGGAGAAGAGACTTACTAGGTTAAAGTCAAGTTTCGGTTCTCATGTGCCCAATACAACCCGTTTCCTCACTTTTCTGTGAGGCCAACCCTGGACTATAGTGAGGTGACATCCGCCATGTGCTCATCCCCCACCCACAAACTCATGACACCCAGCAGGCTTCATCCAAAGAGTCCATTTCCCAACTGTCTCTGGATTTATCTGCCAAGCAGATCCTGTTCATTCCACCCTGGGAAAACAGAAGCACACAATAAACAGCCTTATCTTTGAGTATAAACCTGTTATCGGTCTTTCCAAAAGCTTACAACAGAGGAGCCATTCAATCATCCAGGAAAAAAAAAAAGCAAGCACCCCAAGGGAGCCTAGGTGCTACACCGCAGGTTCTCACTTTCATTAACCTTAATCATTGATGTTTCCATGTCATTATTTTACCTTAGGGATAAACTACAGTCATGTTTCCTGAGTGCCCACCCTTGCTGAACCCATCCTATCCCAAATCACACAGTGGGAAGGATATTTGCATTACACAGAGAGCTGAGGCTGTGATTATCTACACCCTGCAGTCAGGACACTAAAGTCTGTGTGATTAGCCAACACAAGGCAGAGGTGGGCCCCAGGCCCAGGCTCCAACCCTTTCCTTTCTCCTCCCAATCTCAGTGGCTCCCAAGGGTGTTCTCTAGGATGGAATCTACTTGGGGGTCGTCTAAAAATCCCACCATCCAGGGCACTCACAATTTCTGGGGAAGGAACCCGGGAGTCAGTATATCTATAAGTTTTCCAGGTGACTAATGTGAAGACAGGTTGTCTACCTCCATGGAAGCAGTCCCAGGCATAAGCAAGCATTCCCTGGGGAGCCCAAGTGGACACGGAAAGAGCAAGCGCAGCAGCTGAAAGGGCACATCCACGTGAGGGAATCTGTTCTTTAGGAGTGACAGAAACCTTTCCTAGAAGAAACTTCCTTTACATAGGCCCAGCTAACTCAAGCAAGAGGCCAGTTTCCAGCAACTCTGCATTTGAGAGATGAACGGAAGGACCCTGAGCACGCACGTCTTCTTAAGTGGTGTCCTTTATGCTCTGCTCGTGAGGCCAGTGACTTCAGTTGGTGTCTGTTAAATGTTAGGAGCTCTGCAGCTGCAGCTGCCCACTAACCCCAGTCCAGCACGCTGAGCCATGTGGGTTGACCCAGGTTCAAGGAATCTCCTGGCCCTAATGGTCTTTTGCAACAGCCAAGTCTGGTAGGATGATGACCAGTAGAGAAGTTCTGCTAGTTGATTTTAAAAAAAAAAAAAAGCTGGGCATGGTAGCACACACCTTTAGTCCCAGCACTCGGGAGGCAGAGAGAGGCAGGTGGATCTCTGAGTTTAACGCCAGCCTGGTCTACATAGTGAGTTCCAGGTCAGCTGGGGCTACAGGGAGACCCTGTCTCAAAATAGATGCCCCCAAAATGTATTCAAACTCCTTTAAAATTTGAAATACACTGAAAAAAGTTCAATCTTCTCTGCTAAAAAAAAAAAATTGTTTTGGGACTGGTGAGATGGCTCAGCAGGTGAAAGCACTTGACGGCAAGATCCAAGATCGATGACCCAAATTCAATCCCCAGGACCCACAGGGTGGAAGGAGAGGACTCATTCTCACAAGCTGTGCTCTGACTTACCCATACACACTGTGACATACCCTCTTCCCCTACTACCTCACACAAAATAAATGTAAAAAATTGTTTTATTGCAGTGTTATCTTGCAGATTGTCCATGTGAAGAATTTGATGGTCCAGTTACACAGACCAAGGTGGGTTGGAATGTGAGTGGGACTTTAGTTAAGTCAACCATCACTGCTACGTTGTGGCTGAAGTCCAGAAAAGAGTAATTAGCAAATGATTTTGGTGGTGGTGATGGTTATATTTATTTGAGTTAATTATGCGCTGTCTTAAGTCCAAACTAGGCTTGCTGGTCTTAATGCGTTTATCTCCTTTTGACTTTTTGTGGCCAATGTCTGCTGGGCCTACCAGACTATTGATAGCCCCCATGGCTATCTGACTCTGCACCACACACTGACGTAAGGATAGAGTCCATCAGTGACCATGGATCAGTCTTCTTCCCACAGCCTTGAGGAGACCCAACCCCCAGCTAACAGATAAGTGTACCCTCACCCTCAGCTCTACCCTCATTGGTTCCTGACTGCCCTTGTGGCCTTGAACCGGTTCCTTTGGGTTTGTTTCCTTAGTAATACGACATTCTCTGGTCTTAAGGGGAGGGCTACAAAGCCCTTTGCAAATCAGATGGAAAGTCGTGATCCTCATCAAACAGACTAAATATGTCAAAGATGCTCAGTAGAAGGTCAGAATGTTGTTGGCAGTTATGGAGCTTGGAGCTCAGGTAGTGGCCTGGAGGAGCATACACACACACCATGAGAGCACACACACAGCATAAGGCTCCCTCCTCACACTGTGCAACACCGTCAAGGGCTACACCACCCCTGCCATCTCTGGATGCCCACTGGTGGGCATCTCTAGTGCCCACTGGTGGATGGAAGTACTTGAATTCCAAAGCAAACCTACCTTTCAAAAGTGTCATATTCTAGGAGTTAAATCCCTGAATTAAGAGTCAATGTTGTCTTTCCCTCCAGGTAAAGAAGCTAACAGAGACTTAAACCTACAGTTTGAGGATTATTCATATTCACTGACTTTAGTTTTCTGTTCTGCTAATAAACACCTTTCTAAGCAAGATGCATCCAGTCAACCTTTCTCTACCTGGTGTCAAATGCGGCAGGGATCTGGGCAAACCATCCTTGCCTCTGTGACCTGTGAAGATGGCCCCATATCAGAAAATAGTTGCGTTTAGAAAACCTGTCTGTTCCGGCCCCACTGTCTTTCTGTGGTGTGTCAGTGTTCCACTATCTATACATACATATAATTTTATCTTAGTTTTTCAGTCAGTGTTTCTAGTCCAGACTGGGCCCAAACTGGCTGTGTAACTGAGTATGACCTTGATCTTCTGATCCTCCTGCCTCCACCTTCTGAGTTGCTGGGATTGCAGGTGTCTGTCTGCTACCTTGCTTGGTTTTATGTGGTGCTGGGGATTAACCCAGGCTTTGTGCGTTATTAGGTAAGCACTCTACCAACTAAATTAGAGCCCCAGCCCCCTAAATATAATATTTTAATAGGACAGATTTCTAAAAAGGACAACAAGAGTCTATGTGGTTCCATAGTAGAAATGGCTTATATTTTATCTATAATTTTCCAAAGGCTGTAAAATCCAGTCATTGTGTTTGTACTGAGTGTCTTCCCCCAACTCTCTACTTATTGTTCAAACTTGATACATGTTTGTTGTTGTTTGTTGAGACAGAGTCTCATTATGTAGCCCTGGGTGGCCTAGAACTTACAGAGATCCATCCACCTGCCTCTGCCTCTGCTTCTGCCTCTGCTGGGATTAAAACCAAGTGCCAACACGCCTGGCCCAACACTTGATACTTCTTATGTGGAGCCTGATAGGAGCATCTATGGGTGGTAGGCCTTGTAACCTGGCTACAGTTTGGGGGTTTAGAAAAATGAGTTTAGGTTCAGCTGGAAACATACTTGTGAGATGTGTATATGAGAGTAAGAAGAAAGAAAATGTCTTATATTTGCGGACCATTTTCCTCTTTCAAATCATCTCTTCTTTGCCTGAGACTGCAGAGTGAGACATTTTCAGAGTTAAGTAATTCCATCTGTATGTGCAATGCTTACAGAATTTCTGATTAGGGATCTTTGCTGGTAGACCACAGAGATCAGATAAAGTCCTTGGAAATATTACATTTTGAAAATAAATGGTTCATAATTGTTGGTAAACAGAACCCTGATATTTTCAAATCTAAATAAAACCATAAACTTGTTACTGATGAAGACATAGCAAAGATATAAATTATTATATAAAAATTTTTTGCTTTTACAGTGAGGATTTTTTTTTTTTTTTTTGGTTTGGTTTAAGTCATTTTGAAGGAAACTACTAATTTGGGCCTGCCCCTATAAGCCTCCTTCACATTCATCTTCTGGCGAATATGCAATGCACTTCAGTGCTCTGCTAGATCCCTAATGGAGTTCCACCTTTGCTTTTTTATGATCTAAGAAGATTCTGGTCACTTTTCTTGTACCTCTAGTTCCATGGCATGGACACAGAACGTGCACTTCATGGACTCAACAGAACTCCTGATGACATGGACATTTCTGGCCAAAATTACTGCCTTTTCCCCAGGACCGCCCACCTCAACAGTAAAAAGGGTAAGAGCAACACAGTGCAATATGGGGTCCTGATCTAGCCTGCTTGACATTGGGGAGAGAGGCAGATTTCTGAATGTCAACACAACTCTCTATGAAAGGTCCCTCAGATAAAGATTCAGCTCGGACTTCACAAAGGTTTTCAAAAATAATCTTTTGAGCAGCAATTGCTTCTGTTCAGTATTATTATCCTCTCCCACGATCAATTGAGCCCAACTGTAAAAAGCATATTTAGGATGTTTTCAACGGTGCAAACTGACAGTCTCAGTCACCTGAAACTCATATTCATTTCCTAGGACTGTGGACTCTTTGGTGGAGTTTGAAAATTGGCATTAATTTTACGAATGGTGATAAATTTGATATATTTTTAGAAAAGTATCAAAGCACAATGCTTCAAGTTGCATAAAAATTTTAGATAATAAATGCATGCAATATCTGTATAGTTTCTGACTTTCCCCCTGAATTGTCTATATTAATGCATTTAACCTGCTTGCATCTTACTGGATTGCAAGTAATTTATTCTTGCTATATTGTAAGAGTGTGTGTGAACGGGCCTCATTTTATTTCCGTCTAGCTCACAGTGCAGTCTTCTTTTATGTTAAAAAGAATATTTTGAAATGGATATAAGAAGAGTACACAACATTTCTCACATATACTGAGCCATGCAGTAAATAGCTATAAAGCAGTATCCAGAGACAGGCTAACCACTGCCAATCTTTGCAATCCTAAGCAGTCCTCAGAGAGAACACTCTGAGAACAACTGGGTCTGGTGCCACTGTGAGTGTGTGGAATGTTCCCAATTTTAATAAATCGATGAGGAAACTGTGGCTTTCTGGAAGTCTCTAACAATGAACAGAAGGAGGCTTTCTACTGAAGGAAGCATCGAGCTTGGCTACTTTTCAGCTGCTTAAACCCTTAAATCATGTAAAGCACAAACGACTTTGGCTAACAAAGGACTTTATCTATGTGCAGTTTCCTTGGGGAGGCCATTCTGAAACAGAGTTTTTTCATACTATGAAGAATTTACTAACCACAGAGAAACTGCTTCAGACCACCCATCTCATCGGAACAAGAACCAAGATCACCTGACTGGGACTCAAGTTGAGAGGCCGGCTCTTAAAGAGCCAAGCAACCCATGCCAAAGGCTCTGCTATGTAAATACCCGACAGCTCCGGCATGCCAGTCCCTAACACTGCTTTAAACACCAGCCCAGAATGTCTGCAGTCCCTCCAGGAGGGGGACCCCTGAAAGGCTTCTTTTGCAGTTGACTGAAAACAGAGGTAGAATGTGGGAAATAGTCACACTAATCAGAGGGCTGGTCGGATGCTAAAGGGAAAGTGGGCTTCTGAGATCAACCAGTCAGACCTGCACTGACCTCTGCACTCTGAAGAGTGTCCTGGGGGTGTTCAAAAAAACAGCTCTTCCAACAGATGGGCCCTCAGTGTACCTGACCTTTAGAAAAGTGTTTCGAGCTAAGTGCTGGCTGTATACACCATGTGCATACACCATGTGCATACACCATGGAAGAGAAGCTCAGATCCTACCATGTTTCCTGCAGTTTAAGAGTTTAAAAAATCAGCCAGGCGTGGTAGCGCACGCCTGTAATCCCAGCACTCGGGAGGCAGAGGCAGGCAGATCTCTGTGAGTGCAAGGCCAGCCTGGTCTACGCAGTGAGTTCCAGGACAGCTGGGGCTACAGGGAGACCCTGTCTCAAAAAGACCAAAAAAA
>NW_008356845.1:123627-135710 GCF_000622305.1 Nannospalax galili
AAAAGAAAAACCTGCCACAAAAAACCCAAAAAAAAAAAAAAAAAAAAAAAAAAAAATCAACACTGGGCAGCGTGCAGGAACACTGAAGCAGAAGAGATCTGCACCAAGGACAGCCTGGGCAACAGAGTAACAGCTCATGTCTCACTAAAAGCTTCTCAGATCACTGTGTGTGTGCACCCACATGGAGCCCGTAAGATAGCCTTGGCTGTCATACCTCAGGAACTGTCCACTTGGTTTTTTTGAGACAGGGTCTCTCACTAGGACCTGGGGTTCTCTGACCAGGTTAGGCTGGCTGGCCAACAAGCACCAGAAAACCAACTTTCTCTCGAGCCTCTGTGCTGGAATTATGAGCGCACCTGGCATTTTATACGGATGTTGAAGACCAAACTCAGTTCCTCATGCTTGTGTGCGATCATTTTACTGACTGAGCTAGCTCCCTTGCTTGAAAAGTTGCAAAGTCATTTGTTCACATGTGCACGAGAATGCCCTGGTGAAACTCAAACCACGTTGTTCTTTTTTTTTGGGGGGGGGCAGGGGAGAGGGCTAGATACTGGGAGGTGGAAGCTAGGCAGCACACCTGCCAATTGCAGGTTTAATTATAAAGACAGGGATCTTATTGCCATAGTGAATTTGGTGAAAGTGCCAAGCAAGATCTACATCTTCTACAGAAGACTGGCATGTTTGGACTTTTTTGAAGCTGTTTTCTTTCTTAACTAGAGTAAGATGGAATACATAAAATGACACTCCAACATGCTGGGGGAGTCAAACAAAGATGCTATGAAGTCTGTATAGTACCATTGTGTCACCCACTGCCTGCTTATCAAGAGAAACTATACCACAGCCAAGATATATCATAATTATGCTATAATTAATTTAATAGCAAATATAAGTAGAAATTCAAGAAAGCCTTGGTAAAGTCCTTGGGATTTTCTGTAACTCATGTTGTAATGCATATTCAAAGAGATTCTGGCATTCAAAATATCTTGGTCTTCCAGGAAATAACAGAAAGAGAGGCTGTTCAAATTTGGAAGTGTCAGTCATCCAAAGAAAAAGGCAGAGAAAGCTTGAATTATGAATGTATCTTTATATATATATATACATACGCACATATAAATATATGTGCGTATGTATATATGCAGACTGCATGGATGCCAGGTAAAGGTGAATTGCAAAAGAGGTACTAAACAGGCAAAAGAAAAGACTAACAACCAAAATTAGTTTCAGCTTTTATTATGAATGTCCAAAGTGACAGCATACTGCGGAAGGTGTTAGGTTCTCATTGAGTACGTTTCAAGGGACCACAGACTGAAGCATTCAAGCACTTTAATTTTTTGACAGAGCCAAAAACAAAAGAATGATTAAAAAATATTCTTTTGGGTATAAAGGGAGCTCAGGTTTGAGTTTTTGCATCACCCCCACCCCCTTGCAGGGACTGTGAACACTGATCATTTCCAAAACACAAATCCGGTCTGGACATTTGCAGTAAACTTTCACCATCTCTGCCTGAATAAGACAGATGCTCCTAAGAAATTACATATGGGTATGTTACAATACAGCGCGGCGGGCTCATCGTCACCACTCCCCTTCCTCTCCCACAAGGCTGCTCGTCTCCCACCTGGGCTGTTGCATATCTGGACAGGAAGGACTGGAGTCAAGTATTCAGAAAACTATGCTGAACCCTGGGTTTTCACAAAGCTGTATTAAAAAGGATTTTTTTTTAAAAAAAAAATGAAAGCTTCCACCTTTCAATGTTTGAGAGTGTCCAAGGAGGTAACTAATGACAACGGACTGAAGCCACAGTCAGGCTTTTACATGGCTTTACAGTAGTGGACATCTACTGTGTTCAAGGAAAAAACAAAAAACAGAAAAAACCGCTGGTGTAGTAACACTATGGTTCCGGCCATCTGTAGTTCTGGCACAGCACGACTTTCCCCCAGGAGGGTTTCCTTGCCCTCTGTCCTTCCCATCATGCACTGGATGATGCTACAGATGGAGTTTCTTGCCACTGATTTCCCCATCAGTTCTGGGCAGTGGGGTGCATATCTCTTACAGATGTAATACTGCTCGTCTGAGTGGATCCTCAAAAAGAACAACTATGAACTAGAAACTCATAGAGTTTGTGTTTAAAATTTATAAAATTAAACCTGCTCCGACAGGTAATACAGGGAGGCATGCTTGCAACCTCTGGATTCAATCAGAAACAACGGCTAGAGCACAGAGCCTTCTCAACGGGCCTCGGCAGGGCTCCTTTAACGCTTCCTTAAACAAGATCCGGTGTGATGCCCATTAGAACTTTGAAGCACGTCTGTCTCATTTATTTCTACAAGGCCTGGGACACGGGAAGCTGCCAGGATTTCATTCATCATCTTGCCTGTTGACAAAAGGAACAATAACTGGTCATCACTCGTCAATGGAATAACTTTCCTAGTTTTTTTTTTCCCCCAAGATAATTGCTAAAGAGGCGGTGTCAATACAACAGCAAACGTTTCCATGTTTGATGACTTCCTTTGCTCAGAACTAACGTGTTCTTCCAGCAGAACAGGAAAACCCAGAATATGCCTGGGTGGTCAGGAGACAGTCCTGCCCCAAAGCCAGCGGATCCAGGCTCTAGATATGCCTTCACGAATGACTAATGTAGCCCCTAACATTAGGGTGCCCTGATTCCTTTATATATAGACTGAAAAGACATGGACTGACCAACGATGTCTAAGAAGGCTATCCAGGGCTGACTTTTAATGGGTCCATGCACCTCTGCCTTCCCAGATCCTTACAGAGCACAACCAGATCTGAGCATCCCAATCTGGGGCAACGGGTACTTACAAAACCCATACCTGGGTGCCTCAGGTCCTAGCCTGTGTTCTGTGCTGAGAACTGGCTTGACTTTCAGAGAAACCTCAAAATACCTATTAGCATCTGAAGTCAATTAAAACATCATAAACAACAGTATGATTAAGCTATATGGGTGAAAACTCTGGAAATATCCTTCTGTTTTCATATCTGTTGCTAAGACCTTGTCTCAAAAAAAAAATTAAATTAAAAGTAAATAAAATGCAAGGACCAATAGTAGAGGTGTGAAGATGACAGACTAACAGCTTTTATGGAATAGTGCTTGCTTTTTAAAGCCAGCTTACTTTTATGAGCTTGCTGGCTTTTACAACAGGGAACCCGACTTTCTCTAGAAGGGCAGCCAAGGAAGGGGGGCTCGAGCAACTGGCTCAGCCTTAGACAAAGTAAGCCCTACGCTGAGATAGTAACCAGGCCTTCTGCTTCCCGGGTGACATGTACATTACTTATTATCCATTTCTTTTGCATAACTCTGTGACTACTGATGGTTCTGATAGATTAAGTGCTTTACAAAGAATATTCAGAAAGACAGAACTGTCTCCACAAACAGACAGGCACTGAGATATACCTTGCCTAGAATCACTACACAGAGAAAGGCAGACTTCGAGGTCCAAGCTGTGTAGGCCCCTTTGTCTTCTACAGTAGGTACTGTAAGTATGAAGGACCACCTTGCAGGAACTCCTATATCTGCCTCAGAACTGCACCTTAGATATCAAACCCAACATAAGCTGCTGCACCTGAAGCCAGGTCAAAAGGAGAAATGCAGCTGACTGTGATGATGCACGTCTATGATCCCAGCACTCAGGGTGGTGATGCACGTCTGTGATCCCAGCACTCAGTGTGGTGATGCACGTCTATGATCCCGGCACTCAGTGTGGTGATGCACGTCTATGATCCCAGCACTCAGTGTGGTGATGCACGTCTATGATCCCGGCACTCAGTATGATGATGCACGTCTATGATCCCAGCACTCAGGAGGCTGAGGCAGGAGGACTGAGAGTTTGAGGTGAGTCTGGGCAACATGTGAGACCCTCTCTCAAACAAAGAAGCCCAAAAAGCCCAAACCACCCAAACCAGGAAACCTGGCTACTACAGAAGGCCACACATGCAGGGATTGCAAGGCAAAGGTAGGTGTCTTCCAAACTCTATCTAAACAGTTTGGCTCATGATGAGGTTCTGTGAAAAAGTGTTTTCCCACATGGTCTACTCTTCATGTCACCAGCGTGGCTCATGACCTGCTAAGATGTCACCTATAATTTCACAGTAAACAAAGTACAGGAGGCCAGAATACGGCAACATGGCACAAAGGACATGGTAATAAATTACATTTCTGTTTCTCCATGCTATTGGCCTCAAGTCATGTCCCTGACGTGGGACATAAGCACATCTGAGGAGGACAGTGTTTGGAGGTAGAAGCAATGCCTGGAGGAGCCAACGTTTTAGAACCAGTTTCCCAAGTCTGAGCCGCCATCGATAAGGTATGTGCCTTCTGTGTCTTCCATTTGGAGAAGCACAGCTTCAGTTGCTCTTGTATAAAGGCTGATGGGAAGAAAGTTAATCCACACCCAGATGCAGCTCTCTGGGGAACTCCTGCCGGGTAACCTACAGTGTCTGCCCAAGCAGCCCTGAAGGTAGATGCATTCACAAATCCCTTATGGCAAAGGATAAAATAGGTTCTCCAAGATTACATAACCGGAAGACACACCTAGACAGTGTGAGGGTCTGGATCTCAGGCTGTGTGCCTCACCCCAATCCCACACCTTTCCTTCCAAAGGCCACGCCCCTGCATGCTTTGGCCTGCAGATGTTTAACAGTCACACCATGCTGTTTATCTCGATGAGGGCCCCAAGGAGGTCAGGAGCTTCCATACCAGCTACAGCCTCTCTTACCACACACATCCATCTGCAGAGGCAGTGGCCAGGTTCCCAGGTCCATGACACAGGGCAGAGAGAGATAAAGAACCTGGCAAAGGGAGTGTCCCACCTCAGGGACATGACTCAGGGCCAGTCGCATGGAGAAACAGAACTGTAGTTGATCCCAGTTACTATGGAAAGGCTCCTGTAGTCTGGTTCATTTTTAACTGTTAGACCTATCAGCAGACTGTGACTGCATATGGCCCAAGAACCATTTCTAAATTCCAGCTGTGAGAGGCAAGGCAGGGAGGTGAGTGTGGGGGATAAAGTCCACAGAGTGCCTCTGACCACTCTGTAAAGCCCCCACCCATACATCTCATCAGAGCTGCCAGGAGCCAGCAAAGGTATAGACAGGAAATTCATATCCGCCTTTTCCTCTGCTCTGTACGAAAGACAAAGGCATGTGCTTAAGAAGCCAGGGGGATAGAAAATTGGCATCAGTGTGATTTGCACCAACACTGATGATCGTCCCGGAGAATCAGCCACATAAGAAGGCGAAGCAGCATTACCAATCACACTTGGTAGGCCTGTTGCTTTCCCAAAGATGCTCAGGCCACACCCCAGCCAGCCTGCCCTGCCACATGAAGGAAATGGCTAGGACTACTCACAGATGCCAGGCTCCCATCTGCCCTGTCCACCTGATCTGTTTGGCCAGCTCCCATGGGCACAGAATGGCTGGCACAGAGCTCTAAGCAGCAGTGGGTGCAGATCCATTCTAACAAAATTTGCCCAATGTTTTATTGTTCTGTAGTTCAAAACCTACTTCATCCGATTAAAACAAGACAACATGAAATCAGGTCTTCCCAAATACCAAGTGTAAGGATAAGTAAAATGAAATAAAATAAAATAAAAGGCAATTATTGCCTAGCAAGGAAGTATATCCCCATGGTGAGAAATACCCACAGATCCTCTATGTAACTGAGTTCACATTGCCCACCTGATGTGCACACATGTATCATGTGTACAGTAATTAATCCCCAAAGTACATACTTTTTCTATTGCAAGAAAAGGATTCAAATCAGTCTATACCTCAGGAATCATTTACAACCCTCCGAAAACAAGCTGCCGAGTTTCTCCTGCCCGTGGACACACAAAGATTGAGAGGCTATGTGATGCTCGGGACCCGACTTTCTCCTGCCCACAGACACACAAAGATTGAGAGGCTATGTGATGCTCGGGACTCTTGGTCCCTCAGTATCTCTTATTCATATAAATAAAAGAAAAAAAAATCAGACATTACACTGTGAAAAGTTGAGCCATTTGGTACAAGTGATCTGACTATACCATAGGCTTCTTGGAGCAAAACAGACTGAAGTGTTTCCATGGATATGGTAATGTGTGCTGTTGGGAAAGAGCTGGGCTGGGACTCTGGGCTTGGCAGAGTCCCTCCAGCCAGCTCATCCACAGAGAGGTAGCTGAGACCCAGATGCCCCGGTGGGTATATCTGACTTCTCTTTAGCAGATGTATGGTCCTGGGGTGGGTTCCTCAGTGGCTGTGAATTTCCCCAGCTATGACCGCTGAGCGGCAGTGTGGGAAGCGCCCCTCCAGAGGGAGGGGAAGAGGACTGCTCTTCCTTCTGTCAGTCACATTCCCAGGCAGCCCTGGGGGCAAGAGGCCACAAGGAGACTCAAGGAGCAAGGCAGAGGTTTTGCCTTCTGCCCGGGATGTGCATCTCTCCTTTCCCTATCCTGGGAGAACTGGCTGAGTGGCCGACTCCCCTCCCCGAGTGGCCTTCCTGACAGGAGAATGCTGTAGAGTTTTCAGCTCCCAGGTCCCTGCACCATTCCAGGATCCCTTAGCACACCACCTTCCCTTGCCTGTTTTCCAGGAGCTCCTCTGTGACTGATGGAAATGAGGGAGAGGCCGTGGCCATGGCAAAAGTGACTATACTGACCACGTGCTGTCCCACCTTGGCCACTGCAGAGTCACCCTGTCCCCATCACCAAACCAAGCCTCCTCACTCCCCTCCTGCCTCCCAATGCTTTCTCCCTCTCTCAGGGTCATTCTCCTCTGAGGAAGGAATCACCACAAACAGCCTAGAAACAATGCATCTTTACTGACGGCCGAAGTCAACACTCATGCCTCTGATGAGGTAGAGGAAAAGAACCTAAGAATTTCTGTTAATCATTTTCAGAAAGCCAGAGCCCAGCTGAGCCACTGTTTGGGGTTACAAGTGACTTAACAATTTGCACTCTGACACTGTCAACTGTGGGGAGGAGGCCAGGACAGAACACAAGCAAGTCAGAGAAAGGAATGAACATGTTATCTGTGACTCTGTTCTGCCACTATGCAACAGACAACCCCTGCTCCCCTCAGCTTACAGGAGGGGACATTGGGCTGCAGGCACTGTAAGAACAAACCCCAGGCATGAACTCACTTTTGTTGGGTCCTGGGGCTAAATGGACATTCAGTGACAAATGCAGGACTCAGTGTTGGCGAGATAGCTTTAAATACTCATCCAGGAACGTAGCCAGTCCAGGAGCCAATGCTAAGTACTAATGCCAGGAAGTAATACTAAGTACTAATGCATTTTTACCTGGAGAAGCTTGAGACACCTCTTTTACAGCTTAAAGGTTAAAAGGCTAACCTTTGCTTCCTTCCTTCCCTTCTTTTGTTCTTGGTGCTGCAGACTGAACCCACAACCTTGCTTATGGTAGGTAAACACTACGCCACTAAATCATGTATCCTGCACCTCGACTTTGGGTTTCTAACAGATACTTGTATGATAAATGTACAAGCAGGTCACACTCAGAACCCTCTTTTCCAAACATGGGTTCAAATAATCATTTAAGAATGATGTACCCTCTATTATAAACCAGAGTGAAAAGTATCAATATTTTTAACAGACATGAATCCAAAAACTTTTGAGCTAAAAAACTTGTAACAATTTTAAAGGTAACTTTAAAAAAACAGTATTATAGGGGCTAGAGGGATGGTTCAGTGGTTAAGAGCACTGGCTGCTCTTTCAAAACACCAGGGTTCAATTCCCAGCACCCACATGATAACTAACAACCACTGTAACTCCAATTCTAGGGGATTCAACGCCCTCTTTGGACCTCCGTGGGCACTGCACAACATGGGTGCACTTACACACATGTAAGCAATACAGTCATATACATAAAATAAGAATTATTATAGACATGTCGTCCTTGTGCATAATGAACACAGGGCATTAACGAACTATTATTTGTGTACTGAAAGGAGTCAGTATTTAAAGAAACTCCATTGTTAATCTTTTTTTGTAAGAGAAAGGAGCCCATTGAAAAGTGAACAGTCACCCATTTCTCAGGCTTCTGAGTTTCCTATATATCCAGCCTGCAAGAGGCAAACTCAATCTGGTTTCTCAGCTGTCAAACTGCAGAGCTTACTAGGCTGTCCGCTTAAACAGATGCTATTTTTTTTTTAAATAGCTGCAGAAACTAATCTGCAGACCATATTAGTGACAGTGAATTGACATGACTTAGTCTGGGAAATGACAAGCCACCCACTTTTCTTGGCTGCCACTGAATACACCTCAGGGGAAAAGTGACCCTGGGAATTCAGAAGACAGGAACAATCACCCACAGCTCTGCGAGACCTCTAGCTCTGGGGCCAAAGAAAGGGGACCCAGGGGACCTAGGCTGGGCACCTGCAGGAGCCAGCCTGGCCTCTGCACCAGGCTGCCCCTCCGTGGGCTGAGCTCTGCCTCCTCCAGGTCTCTACTCAGCATGCATATGCTTTCTCTCCTTACCCAGAAGTATTAAAAATGGGGACAGTCTGTTTTCAAAGAACTACTAGGAAAGTGGCGGGTGAAGACAAAGAAAAGGAGCATCTGTCAGTGTGTTTATAGTGGCTGATGAGCGCTGCCTGACTTGACAGAGGATCTGAGGTTTGTGCATTTGTCATGTAACATGGTCACCTGCCTGTGTGTTCATAATATAGTGACTGACAGGTTGGGGCTTCGTGTTCACAGGGTACAGAGCCAGCAAACGCAATATTGTAGTCATATTTACTTCAAAACACAAAGCAGAGAGAAGGCCCTTGCTATCTGCAACATCCCTCACAGTCACAGAGCCTGTGGCTTAATCAGTAACTTTGATGCCATGGAACTATGACAAGGAATTGCATATATATTTTAAAAACAAAATACCAGGCTGGTGAGACAGCTTAGCAGATAAAGACACGTGACACCAAGCCTGACCTAAGTGTGATCCCTAGGACTTGTGGTGGAAACTGACTCCCACCTGCACCTGGACCTTCTCTTCTGGCTTCCACATGCATGCTATGGCATGTATGCACCAACATTCACACATACATATACCACACACACATACACACACACATACACAAATAAATAAATAAATAAATAAAATTTAAATAGAATAACTGTTTTCAGGAAGGTGTGGTGTCTTATTTTAACAAGTCACAGAGAACTTCAACCCTGATCCAAATTAATGAACTGCTAAGAGATCTTTCTCTACAGTCCAGCACAGTCTTAGGAACATTTGTCTCAGGCAGATCCAAAAGCACAGAACAGAACAGGTCGTGACTTTTGCTTTAATGTGTGGTTTCCATAATTACATTCTTCAGAAGCCTTGGCTAGGACTCGCAATAAGATGAAGAATCTTGCTGCAATGTTTGGGGGAGCTGATATAGCACAAAACCTTCCAGAACACACCTCATAATTCCCTCAGGCAGGGCATCTGCATTCTATCCAGCTGTCCAAGGTCCAGAATCTTTTTAAGAAGGCTTCAGACATGTGTCAGGGGCACATCTCAGATATGAGATCTCAAATCACAAATCTCACTTTAGTACAACAGAGCATTCCCACTAAAATAGACACAGAGAAGAGTAGGGGAGGCTGAGGATGCACGGGTGATGGCAGTCGACAGGGGTGACTCACCCAGCACAGTGACACACTGCCACCCACCTGCCCTGCCAACACTGCTCTGTCAACACTGCCCTCGCTGTGACTCAGCAAAATTACACATGATTGCATGCTGTGAGTTAGCTTGGCATAACTGCAGCCATAAATGTCACAGTCAAGGATGGTGTGGTACCCAAGTGCTAATTTCTGGTTTTTAAAGCTGGGAGAGTTCAAGGTATCAGATGAGTGCTGAACAGCTTGGGTAGAAAAGGCATGCCCAGCTCCTGAGGTTAACCTGTGTCCTCCCACTCCACAACCTCTGAGACAGAATTTGAAAGCCTGGGTTACACAAAAAAACCCAGAGAGTTGGCTGGAATGATGGCTCAGTTCGTAAACTGCTTGCTGCACAAGAATGAGGACTTGAGTTTGATCCTCCAGAACCCATGTCAAAAAAGCTGGCCGTAGTGGCAAACACTTGTAATCCCAGTGCTGGGGAGATGGAGATGTGGATTCCCGGGCTCCCTGGCTAGCCAGCCTAGTCTACTTAGAGAGCTCCAAACCAAAGGGAACACCCGGTCTCAAAAAACAAGGTGAGTGGAACCTAGGAATGACAGACACCCAAAGTTGACTTCTGGCCTCCACATACAGGAGTACACACACACACACACACACACACACACACACACACACAGTGCACACACACACACACACACACACACACACACACACACACACACCCCAACACACAATACACTAGAGATTCACAGGAGGACCTCTGTTTCTTCTGAACTGGGGGGATTATTTTCTCAGTTGAGTCTAATGTCTTTTCCTACATCCTTGTCAACATCGTCATCAGATTCAGGGATGTTGAAAGGTCTCCCTGAAGCTCCAGAGCCTATTGTAAATCACAAGACACAAATCTCAAAAGTTTGATCCTCTTGACAATCAAAAATTCAAGCGCCAGGGGCTTCTCTGTCCATGGTGCTGCAAATACAAAATGGCTCAGTCGTTCTCATCAGATTATCCTGTTCCTGACAGTCACACATGCATGAAGACAGAAACCAGCCACAAAAAGCTCTGAGACTTAAGTGGTAAATACATTCATTGTTTGTACTGGATTGATAAGCAATCCTTATGGTTCAGCAGGAGGCTGACCCCTTGCCATGCACTAACCCGTGACGAAGGGCTTTGAGGCAGGCAAGCTGACAAAGAAGGAAATAAAATTCCAACAGGTCTCAGAACAACTTGAGTGTAGCCTTGATTACAAACTAAGTATTAGAGAGTTTACAGGACCAGAAGATCATGTCTGTTCTGAGACACGGCCAATTCAAAAAAGAATGCAATTGCATTCTCCTTTTTAAAGTCTTCCAAAGAAACGGATAGTTCCCTTTCCAACCATCTGGCACTGAACACCCAAAGCCCCTGGTCCTGCTCTTTGGATAGATGTTCCTCCTAACCACCTTAACTTCTCCTTATGGGGGCACAAACTTGTGAACCTTTTCTAAACCTGGTTGTTAACCCTGCAGGGAAGAGAGAAGGAAAGATCAGTTTCACCTGAGCCAGGTACCAGAGGGCAAGCAGGGTCTCTTTCCTTTAGCCCTTTCTCCGCCCTTAGGTGGCCATCACTAACCCTATCCCAGGAACACAAGCCTGTGATGTTTCACCTCCTGGGTTCATACTGTGGGGAGCAGGTGAACCCAATGTCCACTTCCTTCCCTTAACATTTCAAGAGAGACCTGTTCATCCCCCAAGGGGCTCTCCCCTCAGTGGTAAGTCGGAGATGGGTCTGGTCTTCCAGTCACAGGTTAAGTGGGAGGAAACTTCTGCTCTGACACAGCATGAGCCTGACTCAACGAAGGGCTCCTTTGCTCTGCGAACATGAACACTGCTGGTCTGAGCTGCCAGTTGGAGCTCAAGCTCAATTCAAAGAAGTCTAGCTGCCAAATATGGTGTCGAAACTTATGGCTGTCTTCCCATCTATGCAGCTCACTCTTTGGAACTCTTCCCAGAATGTGTAAACAGAGTTGCTTTGGAGAAAGTGCCCCGTCTGTGTGGTAACAGAACAGACAGACCCACTGCAGAGCAACGAGGGGCCAGTGCTTGGGGCGGTGACACAGGGAAGAAGTGACCCATTGTTAGAAGTAACAGAATTAACCAGAAATCCCAGACAGGAAGGCCGGAGTTCACCTGCCTCAGTCCGTTTCGGTTGCATTATCTTAGCACAGGTGTAACTGTACTTCAGGGACCTCAAGTGTTGACAACAGGTACTTGAGTAAAACCAGAGGGCTCAAATATCATGTCTATTGGCTTATTTCTTATTTAAGGAATAGAAATGAAAGATAAATTTTAGCTGTGGCAGCATGCTGAGTTTCAAATCCTCAGCCATATGTCAAAGTAATAACTTAAAAATTATCTGAGTGAATTATGGCATACTCTCTATTTTTGATTTATTCCAATTGTGCTACAGGCGTCTATCCTC
>NW_008356845.1:136715-174210 GCF_000622305.1 Nannospalax galili
AGCCATCTCTCCAGCCCCTCTGTACACTTTCTTAAAAGAAATTTTATATCAGGGGCTGGAGAGATGGCTCAGCGGTTAAGAGCACTGGCTGCTGTTGTAGAAGACCCGGGTTCAAATCTCAGCACCCACATGGCAGCTATCAACCATCTGTAAATCCAGTTCCAGGGGGTCCAACACCCTCTTTGGTCTTCTGCAGGCACTGCACAACACGGGTACACATACACACGTGCAGGCAATACATTCATACACATAAAATTAAAATAATAAACTAAAAGAAGGAAAGAAAAAAAAAAACCTGCAGCTCATTCTGTCCCATTGCTACCTGCTCAGCTCTCCTGGGCCAGCAGTGCAGATCAGGAGGTAACCTCACAGCCTCACCACAGCCCTCTCTTCTGGGCCTATCATCTCCAGCAAGTCCCTCTCAGAAGGAAGAAATTAGGTCTCATGGAACCAGACTGAACCCAAGGTCGTTTTCATCCATGGCGATCCACACTTCTCAGTTTGGGACACACCACTACCAGTAGGTGATAACCTCAAACATCACAGCTATGATTCCAAACGTGCCTCGGAATCCAAAGGAGCCACGAGTCCACAAAACAGGCTGGAAGGCACATGATCACAGTCCAAAGAGGTTCAGATGTCATTGGTGTGACAGCTGATTCCCCAAAGAAGGCTCAATCCCAGCTCCTCTCCACAGTGCAGACCTCTGCCTGAGGCCTCTACTTGCTTCTACATTTCAGCTAAGGTCTGGATTGTGAGAACAGGACACCGCTGTCCTAGCTTGTTTCCATTTCGGCTGGAACCCTATTCCAAGCTTGCTTTAGTCTCCGAAGGTCCCGTTGCTTCTTCCCTGTGTCCCACTAACAAATGGTGTTTTGCCCACACTGGGAGTAGCCGAGCTTGCTGGACAGGGGCACAGAGTTCACTGGTTCTTCCCCACCTGCATGTAACCCCTGGCTTATTTAGAAACCTGTTACCTACTTCCTCACTCAAATAAGTCTTGAAGAGGGAAGTCTGAGGTCCGAAATCCTCTGATGAATTTTGGTCCTTTCAAAGGGCCTCAACAATCTCCTGTGGGTGTCAGGAAGGAATGGTACCTGGCTTTGGAGCCCTCTTACTGCCTCTGGGCAGCAAGCCCATGGCTGTGTCCTCCTGGGCTGGGCTTCCTCCCCTGAAAAAGGCCATGGCTTGTGACTGTCCCACGCCCTCGGGCAATGTTCAAGCCAGGCGGCACTTCCCTCTAGGGTGTATCATAAGATCAGGGCCTGAGGCTAGCCCCAAAGCACAGCCTCCCCTGGACTGACGCTGGTCCATTACTGGATGGGTGGAGTGAGCCAGCCAGGCTGCTTGCCATCCAGGCCTTTGCCTCCATCTCTGTCAAAAAGAAACCAAGCAACTTCCTCAGTTCCTTACTGATAGAAGCACCCACAGCATCTTCCCTCTTCATCAATGGAAGTCTTTCAAAAGTAGAATAAATTTTCTGGAAGGAATTTGTTCTTAATAACCCAGTACTGGTTCCACTGACACAGATAGTTACCATCCCCCACCAACACTCACTTTTTTTGTCTTTTTGAGACAGGGTCTCCCTGTAGCCCTAGATGGCCTGGAACTCACTATGCAGACCAGGCTAGCCTTAAACTCAGAGATCCACCTGCCTCTGCCTCCCAAATGCTAGGGTTAAAGACACGGCCACCATACCTGGCTAGAATCCCTTAACAGTCAATGGATCTGTTATTTCTTGGTATGTGTGGCTGTTCGTGCGTGTGGTGTGTGTGGTGTGTGTGGATGCCAGAGGTCAATCTCAGGTGTCATTTCTCAGGCACAGTCCACCTTGTATTTTGAGACAGGCTCCCCAACTTGGCCTGAAGCTCACAGATTCAGCCTAAGCTGGTTGACCTGCCCTCGAGCCCCAGGGATCCACCTGCCTCCCCAGCACTGAGATTACAAGACCCCTTCACTACACCCAGACATACTTTTTAAAATGAAGGGTTCTGGGGAATGAACTCAAGTCCTTATGCTTATGCACCAAACACTTTACTGACTGGGCCATCCCCTCTTCTCCTTTTTTTAAAAAAAAATCAAGACATGGGGCTGGAGAGATGGCTCAGGAGTTAAGAGCACTGACTGCTCTCGCAGAGGACGCAGGTTCGATTCCCAGCATCCACATGGTGACTATGAACCATCCTTAACTCCAGTTCCAGGGGAATCCAAAGCCCTCTTTTGACCTCAGTGGCATTGCATGACAGGGGGTACACTCACATACACGCAGGCAATACACTCATACACATAAAATAAAAATAATATTTTTTTAAATATTAAAAAAAAATCGAAGATGCATAGCCTAAGACTCAGTTTAGGTCGATGCAGTGAATTGGCGACTTCTTTGACAGCATTTAGGAGGAATGTTTTGAAAATTACAGTCTTTCAAAATTGAGATGCTTCATGACTGGAATTTTGCTGTAGAAAGAGGAGCACAGTGTCCAGCAGAATTGACCGTGGGGGCAGAGGAGGCACAGGTGGTCTTCTTGCGCCCAGACTGCAGAGCCCATGGTGATTCCCATTTTGAACAAGACTTAGCTTTTCTTTTTTAAAATATTTTATTATTTTTATTTTATGTGTATGCGTGTGTTGCCTGCATGTAGATAAGTGCACCCATGTCGTGCAATGCCGCGGAGGACAGAAGAGGCTGTCGGATCCCCTGGAAGTGGAGTTACGGACAGTTGTTAGCTGCCATATGGGTGCTGGGATTCGAACCCGGGTCTTCTGCAAGAACAGCCAGTACTCTTAACCGCTGAGCCATCTCTACAGCCCCAAGACTTAGCTTTTCAATGGACTGGCCAGCGCATCCATAATTGGAACTAGAAGGCCCCCACCCTATTGAGCTCTTAGAAGGAATTCCATGAATTCATGTGGACAGAGCGTAGACCTGGGCTCACATGTCTGAGCGAATGTGAATATTCCCTAAAGAATGCAAATATTTGAGAATTTTCCTAAATATATTCTAATGACACGTGCTAGGCATGCGTGTTGTACAAAAGCTACACTCACACACTGGAAAAAGGTTTTTTTTTGTTGTTGTTGCTGCTGTTTCTTTGTTTTGAGACAGGAGTTATCCTGGAGCCACAGCTTGCCTGGAACTCACTATGTAGACCAGGCTCAGGCTGGCCTCAATGTCTGAGATCTGCCTACCTTTGCCTCCTGAGTACTGGGATTAAAGGTATGCACCACCACGCCGGGCTCAGCAGAAAAGGTTTTTGAAGGAACATAGAGAATCCTTAGATATGCTAAGAGCAATGCTCACAGCTCCAGTTAGTTAAAATGAGGGAGTCTAGAGGAACACCTAAACTCTGCCTTTAAAAAACTGAATTTAATCCACATAGATTTTGGATAAATGACTCAGTGAATTATTAGTATTTTAAAGACTAGTCAAGTACAGTAGCGAGAAGGGAGAAGCACAGAACAAGGCGTTCAATCTGTAATATCCAGTTGTTTAAACAAGTTAATTCTAGTCACAGCCAGCCTCTTAGAAATCAGATGTGTATTTGGTATATAACACAAATCGCAACCCTTTTTTGTTAGTGGGATGGTTAAGTAGATTTAAATGTACATTTCATACTTTAAAAAAAGTTATAGAAATCAATGGCTTGGCAGCTGGCTGAAATGATTGCACGTTTTAAAAGTCTGCAGGCTTCATCTGTTAGCAGTTTTGGATTTCTACCGCAGACTGACAATTTGGTGATAGCAAGCTGTCTTCCAATTAATGTTCCAGAAAACATTTATTTCAAGATTTTTAGAGAGAGAGCCAAGTTTTCTGGGATCCAGTTATGTGAAATGCCATCATTATTTTTTGCTTTTTTAGATCTTTCATGTTTACGGTTAATAAGAAATATGTCTTAAAGATGTTCTGACTTTCTAAAAAAGAGCTTAACTTCTCAGAATCTTTAATAGGTGATATGCCCTTAATCCTTTCTGGCCTAATGGATGTCATGAAGACATTTAAAACAAGGCTGGTGAGCTGGCTCAGTGAGAAGGTAAAGGTGCTGGCCACACAAGCCTGGAGACCTGCGTTCAATTCCCAGAACCCAAGTAAAGGTGGAAGGAGAGAACCTACCACACAAAGTCGTCCATCTTCCCAGAAGTACCGGTACACATTCCCACACATCCACACAATAATAATCAATGGAGGATACTTTAAGAGATGTTTAGAATTACCTTCTCCACGTATTTTCAAGATCTCCCTCCTCAAAACTGAATTTCCCTTGCCCATAGAAAGTTGGTAGTCAAAGACTTATGAGATGCTCACCCTCCCAAAGAGGTCCATTTAGTTTCCTTGGCCAGCTTCCTCACTCCTCACAGTCATCCTTCTGTAAAATCATATCCCTACAGTCTTCGAAGTCCTCATGAAGTTTTAGGACTGACCCCCGTGCCGCACACAGTGAACCCACAGTCTCCATGCCTCCCTGTCTGTCACTGATGCCCCCGGAGAGGGATGAGGATAAGGTCCCTCAATTTGTCTAGCACACAACAGTGCTGGGCTGTTTGATTATTTGTTGTGGGAACACATAACTGAACAAAGTCCAAGGCCAAACTGACGACCAATGTGTGATTCCTCATCATGGTCAAACAAGGAAGAAAACCTGAAACCACATGCTAATGTGCCGATTTCATGTGAAAACAGGAGAGATGGCTAAAACGTCTGATTAATGTGTGATTCCTCATCACGGTCAAACAAGGAAGAAAACCTGAAACCACATACTAATGTGCCGATTTCATGTGAAAACAGGAGAGATGGCTAAAACGTCTGATACTTGGACACTTTCTAGCTCATCTTAGTTTCTGGTTTATAAATCATCACCTGCAAGTTTTACAGACACCGGACTCAGGAGCTATTCAAATATAAAACCAGCAGTGCATTCTGCACAGGCATTCAGTCATTACTGAGAGGCTGCTAGAAGGCTGAGCAGGAGGCTCTCCTGCCTCCCCTGCATAAGGAAGAGAAAGAACTGGCAGACAGTTAAGGAGAATATGCACACATGCAAAAGTCTGTTGCTGAGGGAACCCTCTCTAGGAAGAGTGAAGTACAGGGAAACTGAGGCACACAGGCATACATGACCAACGGCTTAGGAAGCAAACACTAGAAGTAAAGCTTCTTTTTGGTGGGCCGATGGAGACAGGTCCTCACACAGGCCACCATGTACCAGCACAGAGTAACTCGAGCAATGGCTAGGAAGCAGAAGCAGGCAACTGGTCATTTGGTCTCTGGGACATTCGTGGCTTTGTGAAACTGCCGCATGAAGCCATTGAATACAGGCAGTTCAAAACCATGGTCATTTCTGTAGGTTTTGCCAGAGCTGAAGGTGGAGTCTGTTACCATTTATCCCAGTGCAGAAGGAACAGTAGGTCCATTTCACTTTCTCTGAGCCCCAAGTATGGGGATATGTGTTTTGGTACCTTGCTGAGAGTGTCCACACTTTAACTCTTGAGATATGCTGAAGGAACAAAGCCAGGTTTCTCACCAAGTTCTTAATGTTTAGAGTGTTCTAGAACTACGTCAGGTTGCCCTGGTTCTAGAATTCTGTTACCGAGACACTGTTGATTACACACAGCACCATTCACAAAGCTGGGACACTGGCTACATCCACACCTTGAGGTGGTATCTCCTCACAGGTGATGGGGGACTGATTGTTACAACACACAAGCTAGGACTGTCTGCAGGAACAGGGTTCCTTTTATCCTCCCCTTTTGGGGGGAGTTATTAAAGCAGTCCCTGTATGAGAAATAGATTCAAATATAACAGCAATCTAAGGCAGGTGAAAGCCCAGAACTCGATGTCCAACGTGATGGTTAATGCTGTCAATTCAACAGGATCCAGACTCACCTCAGAGACAAGCCTCGGGGCATGCCTGTGAGAGATGATCTAGATTAGGCTAGCTGTGGTGGGAGACCCACCTTATCAGTGGGCAGCACCATCCCATGGGCTGGGATCCTGGGCTGAATAAAAAGGAGAAAGTGAGCTGAGCACTGGCATTCATCGCTCTCTACTTCCTGACTGTGGATGCCATGTGAGCGGCTGCCTCACGCTCCTGCCACCATGACTTCCTACACCATGATGGCCAATTGTTTGGGCACTGCAGTGAGGAAAGTAACAAATACACCCAATTTTCCAATACTTTGTGCACTTAATTACTTTCGAAGCCCAGAATCTGATAGAAAAGTAGGCTACCTCCCCACCTTTGATTGTTAGAAAAGAGATGAAAACCCTGTGCAACCACACTGACCAAGAGGGCTCACAACAAATGCTATCATCTGGGAAGCACAGGAGCAATGAGAATCTGTCCACCTTGGCTCCCTCCTCTGAATGGCTCTTTTCCTCTAACAGGTTATAAAACGAATGGCACCGATAGGAAACATACCCATAGCCTCGGCCCCATGCACACAAGCCTCAAGGACTTATTAGTCTTTATTCTGGGGCATGCGCAGAATACAGGCCAATGTTCCCAAGGCTCTCCAATCCACACGTCCATCTGGGTCAACCTGGACTCCGTCCTGCCCCTCACCTCCTCCCAGTTTCTTTCTCTGGCCCCACCTGGCCTCACTGCCTAGTTGCAAATGGTTATGAGGTACTATGTGGGTTCCAGGAACCAAACCTGAGGCCTCTGCAAGAGCAGTAAGTGCTCTTAACCGCTGAGCCATCTCTCCAGCACCCCCCCATCACAAACCATCTCTATTTCCATTCTTGCAGAAGCTCCAATTCCAGTACATACCGAATACCTTCCCTTTATTCCACAGAAGGATCGTAACATTCATCCTCTCCCTCTCCGTCCCCTCCCCCCTCTCTATCATAACATGAAAAATGAAGCATCTACCTAAATAGTTGTGTCTAGAGTTCTGGATGATCTGAGTAGGCAAAAGACTGCTTCCAGACAGGTCTGTGAAGGTCAGAGTGAACTTCTAGGGCAAACTGGAGCTTGCCATTGTGAATCTCATCTTTCAAAGTAAAACCCAAGTCCTTTCCTTCGATGGATAAGGGGTAAACTGAACATCTTCTTACCACCCATTCATCTCTCCTGGATCTTCCCACAGCTCTCTCCCCAAGGCCAATGACCCTCATGTCCACCAGGAGCACAGTGACTGTCTTCCTCAAGTGGCCTGCTGGGGGACTGGCAATAGCTGTAGACAGGCACACACTGGCAGGGATGCCCGGGAGGGGAGGCAATGAGGGCTCAGAAAATGCTAGTTTAAATGATGGTTAAGGGGCTCAGAAAATGTTACTTTAAATGATGGTTAAGCTGGCAGCACCCACAAGTCTTCAGAACAAGCATTAAGATGAAGTAACTGTCAGGAGTTCTCAGTGCACAGCAGGCAGGGTGCTACGATCTGACATGAAGTACTCATGCCAGCTGGTGGGGCCTGTGAAGAACACACTGTTACTGGCCTTGCTGTTTGACTGCAGGTGTCCAGACTTAAATAATGCCATGATTTCCCTAAAGCCTGAAGGCTGTGATGTGGCAGGTATTGCATTTGAGTCAGAGTAGCCTGTGAGACCTATGCTTTTTACAAGATGCGGTACCACAGGCTTTCCAAGAGACAATCTTTGATCTTAGTTTCAAGTCAAACACATTTGCTACAACAACAAAAATCAACTTTCTTAATTATGTTGGAAGAACTTCAGTATATTCAAAAGGAAAAGACAGTTAAGCAATGCACAGTTCAGAAAACCATTAGGTGTTGAGAGAAGAATGGTACTGAATGTTCATCAGCAACATGAAGGGAAGCCACAGCCACGTTCCTTAGAGCCCTCAGGTTAGAAAAGGTGGCTCCTTGCAAATCAATCAGAAAAAACACAAGTTAGCCTCCAAGATCACACAGGGATCTCTGAATTCAGTCCTAAAACTCAACTCGAGGGCTAGGAAGATGGATCAGTGAGTAAGGTGCTTGCTGTGTAAACATGAAGACCTGAGTTGGGATTCCCAACAACCAAATAAAAACTTGGTGGCATGAGTCTGCAACTCCAATGGGGGGGGGGGTGAACACAGGGGGATGCTGACGGGGCAATCTAGCCCAAATTGTGAGGTCCAGGTTCAGTGAGAGACCCTATCTCAATGATGATGATGATAATGATGATCATGTGATGAAAAGAAAAACATCTCATTGTTGATCTCTGGCCTCCAAACTGGACTGCCCAGGTGAGTATACCCACATACACATGTGCACATATATGCATGCAGTACACATACACACACACATATATATTCATGCAGTACACATACACACACACACACCCCTAACCTGGAAATGAAACAGATAACTTGTCTACCACAAACACAAACTTTGAGTTATCTGTGATATGGGGAAATGGAATATTCCACATAAATTTTCAGATCTGCAACTGCACTTGATATACATACATCCAACTCAACTTGCAGTGGCCTATTCGGACAGCTAGACATGAGGCCAGTGGACGATCCTTACTGTATTTGCTCAGGCTTTTCTGCCTTACCTTAAAATGTAAAGCTATCAGCTGCTGGTGCTCACTGTTGGCTGCTCCTCAGTGGGTGCAGGTCTAGCTGCCCGGCTAGTTTTTCACAGGACAGCTTGTCAGCTGGCACTATTTTACACAAAAGAACCAATTCTTGGGATTCTTAGGACTGTGTTTTGAGAGATACGCTGAGTTTAAGCTCTCTCTAGGGTACCAGGTATTGAGCACTGGGTTTCCTGTATGTAAAGAAACCCACCTGCATTCAAGCAGACCATGCCGCCTGCCTGTGAATGAACACACAGGAAAGCCAAAGTCCAGGGGTGCCCTCTCTCCCATTCACTCCTCCCAACATCCAAATGCCTGACACCTCTAATTAGACTCTTAGACTTCCACCTTGACCACTTCTACTGGCCAGGGCCTCCAAACCTAACATACTTGACCTGGACTTGACCTGGCCCTTCAATGCCCATGTGCTGCCCCAAAGCAGCTCTTGTCTCAACAGCTCGGTAGCAGAGGTGCCTTCAGTACTTATTCTTGGTTTTTACTGGCTGCTTTTAGGAATAACCGATAGCCTTGGACAAGTGACTAAGTGACTAAAGAAATCAGGTACCTACTTCCTTGAATGGTTTTGAAAGCAAACGCGTGGTTATTGGAATGAGCGTTCTGGTACTAGCAGAGTAGGTATTAGAAGCTCAGAGGCAAGACTGAGTCAGAGCTTCCCCACAGCTCAATAAGGATCCTCATGCTGACTGCAGTGACCCAGGAAAGAAAGGGATTAAGGATCCTGCCTTTATAAAGCAAAAGGGAAGTTTTACAACAAACAACTTCATGAAGGTTGGACAGTCAAATATGGGGTATTCAAATATGGGTTCCGTCTGTCTTGTTCACTGTTGCACTCAAAACTGCAGGAGGATAGAAGACCCCTCAGCAACGGCTTGTTGATACTGGTGTCTAAACAAAGGTTGAAAGGTCTCCATCCTGTGTGACTGGTGGCACCAGTCCTCAAGTCAGTCAGAAAGCTGCTTCCTCAACAGATAGCAGGTTAACCCAGGTCATGTGTGTGTTTACAGGGACAGTCTACATATTCTGTTCATTCCCTCTCCTTTCTAAACCATTACAAGTTTACATGTTTTTGTTCAATTTGTAACATACATGTCTCTGCATTCATCTGATTTCATTAATTAAAAATATGGTAGCCATTAAATGTTTTGTCCATGGATGAACACTTGAGAAAGTGCAGGTGTCAGGAAACACACTAATCAAGAAGCATAGACTGGGGCCCTTAGAGGCAAGCTGGGAGGTGTGGGTATGCTCATTTTTAAAAAATGTGACTGTTCAAATAAGTTTTACTTATATATCTTAGACTATTAATAAAGAAGACTAGGAATTCTGAGGTTAATGTGCCAAAGGCACCATGTGGCCCTGTTCTATTATCAGGTCTCAGATGCTAAACACAAAAGACTTCAAAGGCTAAGGGTCTCAGTGTAAGACTGCATACAAACGAAACACTGATCAGAAGCACTAAGTATATATTACGGAGCTGGAGAGATGGCTCCATTGTTAATAACACTGGCTGCTCTTGTAGAGGACCCAGGTTCAATTCCCAACACTCACATGGTAACTAACAACTGTCTGTAACTCCAGCTCCAGGGAAATTCAACACCCTCTTCTGACCTCCTCGGGCATTGCACGACAAAGGTGCACTTACACAATGCAGGCAATACGCTCATACACATAAAATAAAAATAAAATATTTTAAAAGTATATATTAGGAAATAGAACTTCACGTCTATCTTCTCCATAACAACCCCCTTTTCATTAACTGGGCAAGACTCCTAAGCCAGAACCTTTGAACAAGAACATAAAAGCTACAACTGTAAACATGAATGAAGATGTTACAGTGAAACCCATCATTCTGAATGCCAGCTAAAGAATATTTGAAAAAGAGAGGTATAGAAGAAAACATTATTCTAAAATCGTTTTTCTATTAAAAAAAAAAAAAGTTAAAGAGCTACAACTGGGGCTGGGTCATAGTTCAGTTCCTAAAGTACTTGCCCAGAATGTATGAAGATGTAGGTCTGAACCCCAGCATCACATAGACTAGTATGGTGGCAGACGCCTGTAATCCCAGAATTTAGAAGGCAGAGATGAGATCAAAAAGCAAGGTCATCCTCAATTTTGGACAGCCTGGGCTACCTGATCCTGTCTTTAAAAATGCACAGATGCTTTTTCAAAAACACGCCTTTCTATTTATAGCTCATCGACCTGTCCCTCCAGCAGCTTTTTTCTACAGGTATACCTCTTACCTCCAGAGAATTTTACAAAATCCATTTATTTCAAACTTTTTTTTTCTTACCAATTTCAATGATAAAAGTGGGATTTCCCTTAATTGGGGGGGGGACCACATACTGAGAAAACTTTGCCAAGATAAAATTTATCTCCAAATTTTATTATTTCATCATTGGGTGCAGGGTACAGCAAAGAACAACAGAACAGCAATGTTAACCGTTGGCTCAGGAAGTTATACTTAGCATCCGAAAGAAAATGAGAGTGCAAAGACAATACTAGAGTATGGTTCTAACTTTTTAAGAGAAAAAGTTTAATGATAGGAAGCTCTGGTATCAGAGGGATTATTCCTTATTATACTGAATAAAACCATTTAGAAAATTCAATTGTATTTGTTTTGGAAAAAAAATAGATTGGGTAAAAGAGGTCTTACAGGGTTTATACTGAGTTCAATATTGTATAACTGTATTAATTCAACTGTGAACCTAAAAATTTACAGCCACTTTTGAAAGAGATGCATCCTTGCTCTGGAAATTCTTACTGAATAAGTTAAAGCCGTAATGAAATGCTTCTTCTAATCATGTGGTTATTAAATTAAAATTTTTTAAAAAATATTTTATTTCTAAATATGTGTTTATGCATGTGCATGCAGTGCCCTTGACGTCCAGAAGAGGTCACTAGACCCCATGGAGCAGGAGTTACAGATGGGTGTGGACTACCTAATGTGGGTTTGGGTCCTCTGCAAGAGCAACAAGTGCTCTTAACCACTGAGCGCTCTCATTTTTACAGGTGTGCATGGAGAGGTGAAAAATTTATATGCACTTTTAAATAAAAACATTTTGCAAATGATTTTATTACTATCTCTAATAATGAAGCCTGGGCATGGTGGTGCATGCCTTTAATCCCAACACTCTGGAGGCAAGAGGCACACAGATCTCTGTGAGATCAAGACATAGCAAGTTCCAGGCCAGCCAGGGCTACACAGTGAGACCCTGTCTCAAAAAACAAAACAAAACCAAAAATTTCTAAAAGTGCAGCCCATCCTGGTTGTCAACTGAAATATTTCAGCATTTCAAATTCTCTATCCCAGGCCCATTAACAATAAAGGAGGACTGCAAGATGAAATGAAAAAAAAGTCTTCCACTTCTGTTAAAACATAATGGGTCGGGGCTGGAGAGATGGCTCAGTGGTTAAGAACACTGGCTGTTCTTGCAGAAGAGCTGGGTTCTAATCCTAGCACCCACATGGCAGCTAACAACTGTCCATAACTCCAGTTCCAGGGGATCTGACAGCCTCTTCTGTCCTCTGCGGGCAATGCACGACACAGGTACACTTACCTACATACAGGCAATACACACACATACACATAAAAATAATTGCCGGGCATGGTGGCACACGCCTTTAATCCCAGCACTTGGGAGGCAGAGGCAGGCAGATCTTTGTGAGTTTGAGGCCAGCCTGGTCTACATAGTGAGTTCCAGGACAGATGGGGCTACAGGGAGACCCTGTCTCAAAAAGACAAAAAAACAAAAAACAAAAAACACTTTAACGGGTGGATACTTAACCAGACTGCTTGATTTCAGTTCAACAAATACTCAACAAATATTCAGAGAGATAGGCCTGGTCTGGCATTCTGCTGGACACTGGAGATAATTAGTTGATGTCAGTGATATCTAACATTTAGCTCATGATCTCAGTAACCGAACTAGAAAAGGTCAGCTCCTTAGTTCTCAAGCTGATGAAGAACCTAAAACGACCAGTGGTTAGAAATGATCTATCGGAGTCATGAAGAGCAAACGCTCCTAGCTGTGACAACAGCTTCAGTCACAAGGACTAAAAGTATTTAAATATGCTCACGGAGGGATTGCTACAGCTGCTCAGCTATTGCCTCATTATGTTGGTTATGGTCTACTATCACTACCTGACACAATTCTATGTAAGGACTCTCATATAAGCAAGTTCTATAAATATGAGATCAAATATGAACTTTATTCCTGGTTATATTTTGAGCTTATATTGGAGCCAAGTATCCTGGGGCCCTTACCAAAATGTTATCAACAGACACTTAGCAAGATTGGGCTCTCTCACTGCCTACTTATTTAAGATACTGAATACAAACGCCTTCCACTGAAAAACTTAAAAGATGTGGTTTATATTTAAATTGGCTACTGAAACCCAAATGCCAGATTTTGAAAGCAATTCCCCAACTGCCACATGCAGCTGTCAAGTGTGACTCAAATGAATGAACAAGATGACAGAGACAAGGCTTTGCTCCTTAGGATACAGAAAACAATGTATAGACATAAGCCCATTCCTGAAGTAAACTGTGCTCTTGGGAGGTGAGATCCTGACTGAAGAGATAAAAGATCGTGGGAAATGTGGGGCCCACACATGGAGTCCCCCTAGGGTATGAGGTTTAAAATCACTAAAATCTCTACAGTTCAACTAAGCTAAGCCCTGAGCTGTCAGCCCTAGGGAAATTGAGAAATCCATATCAATGAGCGAGGCATCGTAGTCCTTAAGTTCATCACACTCGGACAGGGAGGACGGCAGTTGGCGGTCAGGGAGGTGGAAGCTGATGAGAGTGGTTTCAGACACAAACTGGCTGATAAAATATTTTTCAGTAATGGAGTTCTAGTCTTTAACTGGATATAACTCATATATTTTTTTTTTCAACAGATAAATGTCCAGGCCCAGGTAGGATTCTGCCTCCTTTCCCAGGCTATTAAATTTAATACCTAACAAGAGTCCAAGTACTTAATGCTGAGGCCTAGGAGGTTGAGAAGGGGTCTACATGTTTTTGAAGGGATCAAAATGCATTGTGTACTTTATTCTTTTTAATATAAAAAGCCATTTTCAGGCTGGGGAGATGGCTCAGAGTTCGAATCCCAAGCACCCCTGTAAATACTGGGTAGGCGTGGTGGGCAGTCTGTAATCCCAGTGTTCAGTATGCAGAGCCAAGACCCTCAAAGCAAGTTCCAGGCTCAAGAGAGACCCTGCCTCAATAAACACAGCAATAAGTAAGGTGGAAAACAACTGAGTAAGATACCCAACATGATCTCCAGCTTCCATGGGCACGCATACACTTACACGGACACACACGTACCCACACACATACATACACACAGGCACAAAAATAAGTAACAAAACAATCTAAATGCTTGTATCAACATTCTACAATTCTGGGGATGAGGATGGGGAGTGGGGGTAGGTTGCCATCCATTGTGGCTGGTATCTAAACGGTCCAGGGTGGCTAGCACCAATGAAATCCTGACTCCTGACTCCCAAACAGAGTCATCAGAGCCATCAGTTTGTGTCCTGACTAGGTTTCCTACGAGAAATGCAAGGTGAAATACAGGCTACCTGGCTAAGCACAAATTTCAGGCATTCTTACATTATCTGAATTTGTTTTGACATAGGGTCTCCCTACAGCCCTAGCAGTCCTGGAACTCACTATGAGGACCAGGCCTTGATCTCATAGAGATCCACCTGCCTCTGCCTCCCAAGTGTTGGAATTAAAGGTATGCAGCACCATACCTAGCTTTATGTGAAATTTTAATTTAACAGGGTATCCTGTTTTGTTTTTTAAAGAAATTTGACAACCTATCTCAAAACCTCTTCACTGGACACTTCACCCAAAGGGAACTTGCAAGAAACTTAAGTTTTTGTTTTGCTTTGTTTTTTGAGATGTGGAAAAGTCTCACTCTGTAGTCTAGGTTGGCCTAAAATTAAGTAGCCCGGGACAGTCTTGAACTTGAGGCAATTGTCCTGCCTCAGTATGACAAGTGCAGGGATTATGGGTGTGAACCACATGCACAGTAGGAATCCTGTTTCTATCTTCAACTCCTTGGACTGGAAATGTGGCTTTTAGGGTTAGAGAAAACAGTATCCTGCCTTGAAGTTGTACTATTTTCCCAAATTTCCAAGGAAATTATATTCTGAGATGTTAACAGATGCTCATTCTAAGTGGTTGCTGTGTTTTTCTCTCCTGCTTCACAGAGTGGACCTCATGCGGAGCTGGGCTGTCGCCTCACAGCTGAGGCTCACCTCAGTCTCCCAGCCCCCTGACCAATTTTCAGAGTCCATGAATCTTTCCATACCAAGAGGATTTGCAAAACTTCATTCTGCATTATAAATGATAAGGACACTTCTCAGTCTCTCCTCTCCTGAGTTAACAAACCAGTTGTTGTTGTTGTTTTTTAATGCGTTTGAGTGCACTGACTGCATGTATGTAAGTGCACCTGTGTGGTGCAATGCCCATGGAGGTCAGAAGAGGGTGACAGATCCCCTGGAACTGGAGTTACGGATGGTTGTTAGCTGCCATGTGGGTCCTGGGAATCGAACCCGGGTCCTCTGCAAGAGCAGCCAATGCTCTTAATCACTGAGCCATCTCTCCAGCCCCCAAACTCAAGCTCTTACCTAGGGAGTAGATGATCTCTCCAGCCCCTTCTGGCTCTAACCTTATCTTTGACAGATAAAGTTGTTAAGTCTCAAAGCTAATTCATTCAAAAATCCCAGAGAGTTTGTGGCTCTGGCCCCAGCTTCACAGCCTGCTGCTCCATATACTCTATCAGCAAGACAGACTTTATGGCACTGACAGAGTGAGGGCCCTGTGGAGACCTTCAGAGTCTACGGCTAATCCCTGCTTGCTGGCTACTGGCACTACCATACTTCATTGGGCATCAAATTCAAGGCTGTCCTGGCTACCTCAGCTCACCCACCTCCATCATTTGCTGACTAGTGACAGGTCTCTGAGGAGGGTCGTGGCTTCCCACTGCACCGAGATACCTCTTCCTCTTTCTCCTCCATGGAGAGTGGTGGCCACATCTGCCTTTTCCAGTAAGGTGAGAAGGTGCAGACCCCTCCTGGCATCATATACTGCTCTTGCCACCAGGTTACTTCACGAACAGCCTTATGTTTATGCATTTCTTTTACGTTTGTATACCCAACCATGCTCCTGGTTTCAATAAATAATATAAACAGCAGAGGCCTTGGCTTTAGATTTATCCCACATCTGGTATGATCGTTAAACAGATGTTTCACAAATTATGTCCCTTTCTGAAGGTCAAGTAATAGGAAAATGAGAGGAAGGCTTTGAATCTAAAGATACCTCCCCAGTTCCACCTATTTTCTAAAGAATGAATACTGACAACAAGCATGGACTGGCATTTCTACAGTCTGCTGCTTCAAACATTTTGTCCTCTTTAGAATCTAAGTAATAATAATTAATAATTAATAATTAATAATAATAATAGCTACCAAGTGCTAAGTACTTTCCCTGTATCAGAGCTGCTGCTCTAAGTACTGGCAAAGAATCATGTGCCATAATCAACTGTCTCACACAGATGGAGAAACAGAGGCACCTATCAGCTGAGCCACTATCATATGACTAGACAGAGAGGTTAGGATCCAAAGACAGATTTTTTCTGCTTATCTACATGTTGTCCCAATACCATGGCTCCTGTAAATAACCCTAATGAAATTCATTGGGTCACACACAAAAACTATGAAGTCATGAAAGCAGAAAGGGGGCTGGTTGGGAAGAAGAAGGGAGTTAGCAGGAGGAGGAAGGTGATAAGGGGGTGATGGTGGAAATGCTCGAAATACACACATCTGCATGTATGAAAATGTCATAATGAAACTCATTATTATCCATAATGAATATATGTTAACAAAACACTATCAAAGTCGGAAAAACATCCTTAGCCAGAATTTATATAGGTGGGGGGACACAAAACAACACTTCTCTTGACCTGACAGATGGCTGTTTCTCATCAAGCCTAGGGAGATAAAGGCTTGGGTAGTGAGGAAAGGCAGTCTCTGGCTTCCTCAGCATTCTCCTGATGACTCCCAAGTAACACGACTGCACTGGCTGAGGCCCCTGCCAGAGGCCGCCCAACAGAGCTGCTCCCTGCTCCTCACCCACTGCAAAGGCACCTGACCTCCAGCAAGTCGTAGGATCCTCCCTGCCAAGGCCATTTGGTCTCCTCTCCTTTCCTAAGCCAGCTTTCACCATGGTGGGTTGTTCCCGGATGTCTCTGCCTAGCACACTGCTTACATCTCCATCCCAGAACCAACCACCCAATCCAGCTGTTTATCTGGTTACAGGACTGCCTTCCTGACCACAGTGGCAATGGAGTAAAAGCAGACTTTTTTCTTTCAGCATGCACCCAGTCCTTCTATAGCGGTTGGATACATGAATGGACGAATGTACACACTCAATGTCAGGACAATAAACTCAAACTGTCATCAGGTTAAAAGTTCAGTAATTTAACAGTGTACTCCAAACTTACAGTCTTCACACAATAAGAAGAAATGGCAGTCATCCACCGCATGAACTTAAGAAATAATGTCTGCCTTCAAATACTATCATTAATATCTAATAAAATACGGCACGATTTAAGTTTTAGGAGGAAAATCTTCCAAAAAACTATCATTATTTAAAAAGTCCCAAGTGCCAATTACAATGAAAAGGGCTGCAACAGATTATTCTAGGCAACTTCCCAAGGAATAACGTTCTCTTCCGAGAAGGTTCAATTCTGAATGTCTATGTGGTGGGGTGTCTGCACGACTCATTATCTGGGTGTTGATACATGGAGTCTCCCAGGGAATGCCTTATTGTATGTGATCTTTAACACCTTGTCTAAGAAATATAAGGCTCTCCAGTTCATCGAGAAGACACTGTAGCCTTGAACTTCTGTCTATTCTAAGGAACCCTTACCCAGATGTTTATTATCTAACACATCTGGCAACAACTGTTCTCCCAGTTCATGTATCTAACAACAGATTGTGGTGAGTGCACTGCAACATGCCTCATTGTAACTGGTTTACCTTGCCTACCTTTGGGCAATGCTTACATAGATAATTGCTTACAGTATAGAGTTTAAAAGTATATAAAAGAAATAAAGTTTTAATTTACTACCAGCCCCACCTTTTAAGACCAAATGCAGATGGCAAAAATGTGCCCATAGGCCAGTTAAGATGGCTCAGTGGATTAAGGGCACTTGCAACCAGCCTGGTAACATGAAGTTTGTCATGAAGTTTCACCTTCAGGATCAGCATACTGGAGGGAGAGAAATGACTCCCCCAAGTTGTCCTCTGACCTCCACAGGCATGCTGTGGAATGCACATACCTACCCCCTCCACATACACAAACACAGTAAAATTAAAAAAAATATTTTATTATTTCTATTTTATGTGTATGAGTATATTGCCTGCACGTATGTGAGTGCAACTGTGTCATGTAATGCCTCGCAGGTCAGAAGAGGGCTTCGAAGTCCCCTGGAACTGAAGTTAAGGACGGTTTGTGGCCGCCACGTGAGTGCTGGGAATCGAACCTAGGTCCTCTCCAAGAGCAGTCAGTGCTCTTAACTGCTGAGCCATCTCTCCAGCCCCCATAAAACATTTTTTAAGTGTTTCCATACACTTCTGTGCTACATACTAGTTTTCCTCACCTGGAGCTGGTATATGGAAACTCTGACCATACAGAATTAGAAACTCAGTAGAACTAGGCCAGATTACTGTTTCATATAAATGGCCAGGTTACTGCTCCAAAGTCTTGAGTTAAATACCACAGTCCCATACTCAACATGATAAATTTCTAATATGAAGACATACACCAATAAACTGGAATGTTACAGTGAAACTTTGTAAAAAGGTCTCATGTAACTACATGTGAACTACCCAGAATTCACAAGTCAATGTTCAAACAACGCAATGTCTCCTCACTCTATAAAGCAGAATCTGACAAAGATTAACTTTCAGGTTCTGAAATTCAGTGCTTTTTGTTTGCTTGTATTTGGTTGTGAGCTCAGCTAACTCATTCACGTATATTATGGGAAGATATCTGTGCTTCCACAGAACTTGTATCAGAATTCAGTTTCCTTATGTGGACAGAGAACAGCAAATGATTTCCTTGGGTGACAAAAGGCAAGAGGGCCTTGCTAAGGGGTGAGTGTTTGGGGTAGGAAGTTAAGGTCTCAGGTTTCCTTCTACAAGGGCACAGTGACCTCTACTGGTAGAAATAGAGAATGCCAAAATGTTTTCCTCCCTAAGTGAATATTAAGGAATCTCTTCCTCTACTATAATTAGACATTCCAATTGAACTAGGCCACAAACACACTATCACAGAATAGAAAGAAATATACATCATTTTATCTCAGAAGCTAATCCCACTAGCGATATTCAAAACACAGTGTTATAGCTACCAAAGCAGTTATAAAAATCTTGTTTTGAAATACCTCCAGTATGACTGAATAGTTTCCAAAGGCCCTAACCACAGAATGAAGCAATCTATCAAAATGTTTTGAAACTTTCCACTGTCAAATATTAAATCTCTCTCCCCCTCTCTCATACACACACACACACACACACACACACACACACACACACACGGTTTCAAATCAATAATTGGTTTTCTCTTTTAAGTCCCAAAGAGTATCAGAAATAAACTGTATACGTTTATTGAGTTTATAAGAACTTTCAATAAATTTTACGTTGATAGGAAAAAAAATGACAAATGATATATTTAACCCAAAGACAGTTCCCAAAGCTTCACTATGCAACTATCACACATGTGCACTACTGAAGTTCAAAGTATCTGAACTGCAGTATGAGTTCAAAGCATGAGTTTACATGAACCAATAAGAATATTTTTAAATCTTTCAAGCTGAAATAATTCCCTTGATACTTTGTTTCTGTAACTTTCCAATGCTGAAAATGAGGGAGGAAAGAATTATTCAAAATGACGCTTTTCAGTGAATACTCAAAAAAATTTTCATCCCGACACTGGAGAAATATAACTGCTTTAATCCTGCCCGTTTGCTTTTCAGCCAAGCATAATAAAAATGATTGAAGACGTGCGAGTTAGCAGACCTTTGAGTAAGCGAGGAACTCTTACTGTAGAAGAGCTGTGAGAAAGCGTGAAAGGTGAAGACTTTATTTAACTTAGTAACTGGTATTACATGTCTGTGTAATAAGTCAGCTTCTCATTAGTTCTCTTTACTCACGTACTACACGTAGGCACACATGGGGACACGAGGGTCAGTAAAGCACCATCCTTGTTCCCGAGGAAACAGCAGCAGGCAGGAAAAATGGGACTGGGATGCAGTAACTTTATCTAAGGACACATTTTAAGCAGCTCTTCCCTAAACAGTTTTCCCCAGGCAATACTATCTGCACCTAAGGGCCCTGCTCCCAACACCTGTACTTCTCTCCTCTTTGAAGGATGGGATGAAACAGGAAATTGTGCTTCTAGTTCAAGAGCTCTATCTACATTATCAGTTGTAAAACAATGATGACCTATTCAACCAATTCTACTATAAGATGCCTAGGACTGAGGCAGGACAAAAACACGGAAAATTAAGGAGACATGAGGAGCCCTCGCTCCAGAGGATCTGGCCTGCATCTCTTGATGTTGACATCAAGAATGCCAATGTAACCGACCAAAATACTGCAGAGACCGCACAGACTACACCCTATTTTGCAGGGCACATCTCAAGTAAGAGTATTAAAGCAGCTAATGACAGTCTAGGGATGGAGCTCAACTGGTACAGTACTTGCCTAACATGCAGGAAACCAGGGTTTGAATCCCCAGCAGCACATAAAGGCAGGCCCAGTGGCTCACACTGAAAACCCCAGCACTTGGAATGTGGAGGCAGAAGGAGCAGAAGCTTAAAGGTCATCTTCAGCTAAGTACTAAGTTCAAGGCCAGCCTGGGATACATGAGACCTTGTCCCAAAAACAAAAACCAACATAAAAGAGCAAATGAGCCACGTTCAAGGTCAAACTGCAAGTCTTAAACCCTAGTGGCCTTTGATCTTGGTCTTATCAGTCCTCCTTTCTCATAAGCAAATGTGTTCAGAGTACCTCAACACTACCTTACACCCTCACTGGAGAAAGAAAATTCTTCAGCGTAGCAAACACCAGCTCATTTTAAAACTTAACTTTAACCTTTACCCTTGGTATTAATTACACCCTTTGAATACTGTAACACCAAAAGTCACAAAAATCATATGCATATATATATGTGTGTATATATATATATATATATATGATTAAGAGACCTTAAACATGTATCTTACCCTTGTATTTGAGTCTATTTCTGAGTGTAAACATTCCTTTGTCTAATAAACTCCAAGTACATGTCACAGTAGGCCTTCAGGAGGGGAAGGCTGGAGGAGTCTGCTGGCTTCCCTGCCCCTAGCCTACCAGACAGTACTTTCCACACACATCAGACACCAGGAAAGCAACTTTCTGCAAGTCAATTCTAATGTTTACAAAGAGTTCAGGGCTTTAGAAATTCCAAGCATTTAGTCAAGAAGTCCCAGGTAAATACTGAAACTTTGACAGTACTGAGAACACGTTCTGAGTCAAGCCATTTCTAACTGGGCAAACATGGAGCCATGGAGGGAACAGGGAATGACTGAAATGTCCCCCAGGAGATTGGGAATGGAGACTCATGGAAGCTTCAAAAAACGATTTCACACTTTACATGCAGTAGAAGCATCCAGAAGGATACATACGGCGATACCCCTACAGGATGATGAGGCTGGGCAACTGGCTACTACTTCATACCTTTTGGTACTGTTCGAATTGCTTATGATGAATCACATTTTGAAAAGATAAAAACAGACAAATAATATCATGAAGTAAGTACTATTTTGAGGACTAGGGAGATGCCTCAGTGGATAAGACCATTTGCTTTGTAAGCATGAAGATTCTGAGTTCAAATGCCAAGCAGCCACACAAAAAATTGGGTATGGTCCACAGACGACTGCAACCCAGCATGGGGCAGACAGGCCGATCCTGGGGACAGCCTAACTGGAGAGGTGAACTTCTGACACAACAAGGGACCCTGCTGCAAGGCAAGTTGGTGGAGTCACAGAGGAAGACACTGTGTGTCTGGCTTCTACGTGCACGCCTATGGCGTGTATACCACCACACTCATAGGCATATGCACTGTACGGGGGAGGGGAGGGGAGGGGAGCAGAGGGAAAGGAAGGGAAGAGAAGGGAAGAGAAAAGAGGGAACACACAAAAGAACCTTTTGAATGACAAAAAGAGAAAGCTGTGCTAGGGATGAGTAGAAGAAAACAAGCACTATGTGGTCAGCATAAGAGATTCCCATAATATAAACATGCTTGGTATCTTAGCTCTAATGAATCTTCTGGTCAAGCAAATTAACTAATAAATTCATTTGTCAGAACAAGTATCAGTTTGGAAAAAAGACTTAAAAAGACTGAACTGAGCAAAATGCCAGTTTCCTAGAAGGAAATAAATCTTTTATGAAGGTTACTCAGAAAGGGAATATAAAAGCTGTGTCACGAAGCATTTTCAATTCACAGGTGGCCTCCCAGAGTTTCTTAGTCTTCTGCTTTATTCAAAGCATCAGTCCTATTGTTCACACTGCAACAACCAGCTTTCAGAAAACGGCTCTCTTTCACCCGTGGAAGTTTCTGCTGCATATATTCGGTAAAAACAAAAACAAATCAAGACCATCACAGTTCAGAAACAGACTTAATATTTCTTTTAAACACAGATTTTTTTCCTTTTCTTTTTCAAAGTATTGTTCGGACATCAGTAACAGCAAAACAGCAGTTAGGCTAACCAGTATGAAGTTCCAATTTAACAACTAATGTAGGTAGACATGAACTAAAGTAAGAGGTCTGGAAGAAGAAAGCAAAGTCAGGATGGTGGTATGGCAACACTGTATGCCAGGGTGGTGCTATGGTTACACACCATACTGCTCAGCCGCCTGAAAGTTATGCAGGTGGAAAGGAGAGGTCAGGGGTGGAAGAACAAACCTCACCAAAATTGAAGGAATAAGCTACACTCACAAGTACCACATGCTTCCTCTCATATGGATGGGTGGACCTACCTATCATCTATCTACCTCTCCATCTACCTGCCATCTATATCTGTCATCTATCCATTCATCATTTACCTATCATCTATCTACTTATCAGTCTATCAATCAACCAACCAACCAATCATCTCCATCGTCTACTCATCTTTCTATATGGCGTGAAAGTAAAATAGGACTATCTGGGAAAAGGGGATGAGCAGGATGGGAGGTCAACAGGAAGTGAATATAATCACAGTGCATGTTCGGACAATGCTCCATGCCAGTTAAAAAAATAGAGTCTCCATTAGGCAGCTTTTATCAATGCCTTCTAGTAGTAACAAAAGTAAGAGTGGCTAAGTTCCCTTAATGGTACTTATGAATCATCAGTGGCAGAAATAGAGTATGGGAAGGAAAAAGAAAAAACCTCACCAGAGCTCACTGTGCACCTGCTCACTCAGTGCCTATGCACCACAGTGAAGTGTTGGCATGTAAAGATGTTCGTGTGACAGCGTCAGAACAAACAAGGGAGAGAGGAGTGTAACTGAAAGACATGCCCACAAGTGCCAGGGTTAGACTAAGCCAATGCAAGACAGCAGGGAAGACAGAAAGAAACACCTGTCTTTTGCAGGGAGGGAGGAAGTAGTAAGGAGGAAGGCAGATCTCATTTCACGTCGGCAACACAAACCTTGTCCTGAGTCCTGACCGACTTTAATTTTTACCAGTATTAAGAATAAGTTTATAATTCAGACGTTTTGTGGCTATAATTTTTTCCAAATTGGTTCTCCTGTCCAGTTTTAAAGATTTTTCACTTGGGGGAACTAAAACACTGACTTTGTTCCCGCTCACCTTCTATGGAGCTAATCATATGATCCTAAAGTATTTGGCCATCATGAGTACATATTGGAATCAAAACCCTGCACTAAAACATCTGCTGATGGCAAAATTCTGCTGGAGATCACAGAATGTGGAGTGGGAACATTCACATCCAAGTCTTCCAAACCTGGCCAGGCCCAGTGGCAGTGCCTGGAGTACCATCAAATTGGAAGGCTCAGGCTGAGGCATTCAGAAGTGTGGGGCCATCCTCAGCAGCAGCGAGAGGTTATCTCAAGGACACACAACAAAAATCCTTTGAAAAAAAAAAAAAAGCAGCCAGGTGTGGTAGTAAATACCTACAATCCCTGCACTCAGGAGGTGAAGGCATGGGGATAGGGCGTTCTAGGCCTGCTCAGGCTACTCTTTCAAAAAAAACAAACAAAAGAACCAACTTACAGTACACACTCCTAAGTGGACAGTGACCGGTATTTCATGTATATTAAAATCAACCAACAGTCCCTTATTTCTGAGCAGAGCTCCGGATGTTTTGTTTTAACAGTACCAAGCAGTCCTCCAGCAGACTAGAAAGTTCAACCACTTCTGGAAAACTGATTAACTGAAACTTGATTTTACTGTGGCTAAGAAAGTTTTCTTCCCTCCCTCTCTTTCATTTTATTCTTAATTATTATGATCGTGTGTATGCGCACATGCACGTGCGGGTTAAGCACATCAATACAGTGCCTGAAAATGCCAGAAGAGGGCATTGGATCCCCTGGAACTGGAGTGACAGGCAGTTGTAAGCCATCCAATGTGGGTGCTGAGAACTCAGGTCCTCTGCAAGAGCAGCACAAGCTCTTAATGACTGAACCAATGCTCCAGCCCCCTCCCCTTTTCTATTTTTGAGACAGGAGCTCATGTAGCTGAGGCTAGTCTTGAACTCCCTACATAACCAGGCTGATCTTGACCTTCTGCCCCCCGACTCCATCTCTTGAGTGCTGGGCTTAGAGGTAAAAGCTTCTAATGACTGCTTTTCAACTAGTGGCTAACACTGTGTCTGGCTCATTTTTGTTTTGACAACAAGAATCTCAAAATCTGACCAGGTCTTCTGTGGCACAGGCTTTAACTACCTGTCCTGGATGGGACGCAAGAAACCTCTTATTTCTCATTTAAACACACAGCTCAGCTGCAAAGGAAAAAAGATATCTACATCAAACCAACTGCACTATGGTTTGATGTAGACTCAATCTGCTTTATTAAGAAGTCCTGAAACCCTGTCAACTACCAAATGCCTTTTGTTTAAAAATGGGGGGGGGGGGTTAAAAGTCAGATCAGCAAAGAAGACAAGAAAGAAAAAAAAAAAGAGGGCCAGAACAAAATCCTTACTAAAGTGAGTTTCTCAGGAAGACAGGTGGGATATCTACCTCTGTCCAATCCTGCGGCTCTCTCTTAATGTTTGATAAGAGTAATCTGAAAGCGCCAAACAGACTGCTTCCTTCTGCCTCTCCTCTCCCACTGCAGAAGAGGTTTTCCTCTGGAGATGGGATCAGTTCCGATGCCACCAAGAAACCAGAAAGAATATCCTGCTACAGGGCAGCCATAGCCAGGAGTACTACTGATTCCCAAGTTCCACTCCGAACCCCAACTAAATGGAATTCATTTTTCTGTTACTTCATTTGCTTGTCAAATAAGTAGTAAAATAGGAAGAGTCTGAACTTCACATTTATACTAACCAAAGATGAAGAAGCCAGAAGAGAGCCAAGGAAGAAGTATGCTTAGTAATCTGCCTGCCCGCCCACTCCCTGCCCACACATCTCCAGAACAGGCTGACTTCACCTCCTCTTCCTCCTACTGGTGGAACTCAATTTCTTGTTTTAAGGGCTTCTGGTTTTGTTTTTTTAAAGGGCTGTATAATTAATTGACAAGAATTTAAAAATACTAGGGTTGCGGACTGGGGGCTGGAGAGATGGCTCACTAGTTAAGAGCACTGGCTTCTGTTCCAGAGGACCAAGGTTTGGTTCCTAGGACCCACATGGCAGCTGACAACCACCTATAACTCCATTTCCAGGGGATCTGATACCCTCTTCTGGCCTCTGTGGGCACTGCACTTACACGTACTTACATGCATGCAGGTAAAATACTCATACACACAAAAATAAAAATAAATAAAACTACTGGGACTAGAGAGATGGCTCAGCAGTTAAAAGCGCTGACTGCTCTTGCAGAGGACCCAGCATCCACGTGGCAGCTAACAACAGTCCAGTAAGTAGAAATCACTCAACTCTAGAAAATGGTTAATACTGACATTGTTATAGAAAAGGAATTTGACTTGAGGTTTGACAGGCTGAATACAAACACTGCAGGCTGGCCTGCTCAGCTGACAGAATTCAAGCCCCAAGAGGGGGGTGCTGCTTGCTTTACTAAGCAACAAGAACCAACTGCACTGTTAAGTACAAAATTTGGGGTTGAAGAGATGGTTCAGGGGATAAAACATCCAATCACTTTTCAGCTTGAGAGCGTACACCAGTTCCCCTGAATCTGTACTATCACTGCTCAGCTCTGACACTCAAGACTCCATACCAGCTAGTTTCAACCCATCACACCCGGTCACTTCCTCCTAACGTGAGCCTGCTAAGCTCAGGGCAGATGGAGCTCACATCTCATCTACCCGTTCTCTGCCTTCCAAGTTGCCCTGAAAGGTCCGCCCAAATCTCATTTCCTTCTCTCACCCTCCACTGAGCACTGATGCACCTGCCTGCATTCAACTTTATGTTTTGCTAGCCTGTTTTTTAGGATTCCCCTCAAACTGCCAACTTTCTAAGTCCTTAAAGGTTACAACATTTACATCATTCCCTGGTATCTCCATCCCCACCCTGATTCTCAAATGTAATACTTACACAGAAACAGCTTGATAAACAGTTACCACAATTGAAATAGTCACCAGCATATTCCACCCCAATACCTGTAAACTAATCTATTAAACAGGTATTAAGAGAGACCACCAAACATCAGAATCATGCCAGGAACAGGGGCTACATATAGTGAATCATCTCTGTCCTCAAATATTACTCAGGCAAGCCTTTAAAACAGAAACCGTCTATGTCCTGCCAGCAGCCTTTAGGTGCTCTTAATTACCCTTTATCATGGCTTCTGAAAGGCAATCAAAGAGCCTTCTACTTGGGCAGGCTGTGGGCATTGACTGTGCAGCTGAGGACAGATGCTAAACCTAGCACTACAGTCCCCAGACCATCAGTACCAGCTCGTCCATCTTAGGACACGAATAATATGGGATTAATTTACTGCACGGAAGCCCTATCCAGCTCCTGGTATGGACATTAGATGGCAGCTTCACTGGTGTCTGTCTTTAACGTTCCAGACTGAAGATACAACCTGTCATCATTAAAGGTTTTGATTATTATTTTTCTGCATTAGTAAAAAGGACAAAGGCCTGGAGAGAGGACCTGGGCTCTGTTTCCAGTACCCACGCCAGGCAGCTCACAACCACCTGGAACGCTAGCTCCAAGGGATTCAATGTCCCTCCTCAGGCACAGCACATGTATGCATACCCACACACCGTCACACACACATAATTTTTAAAAAGGGACAGGACTACAAACATAGCAGGTAAAGACTATCCAGTTTTCATGAAACTTGTTCTTTTAATGTTGGGACTAGTGAGATGGTAAACAAGCCAACAAGCCTGATGGCTTAAGTTCGATTCCTGGAACTCATATGGTAGGAGAGAACTGACTCCTGCAATTTGTCCTGACCTCCACACACAGGTCACGGCAATCGTGCACCTACACATATACATACAAAATAAACAGAAAATATAATTTAAAAAACGTGGTCAAATATACATGACAAAACTCATCATCTTAATAGTATTTTTTATATTTTTAAAAACTGTGGAAATAATTACAGTAATAGTGACTAAAACATGGCATCCTTTGCTACAAAACACTGCTACAGTTAACACTTGAATTTGGAGCCATCTGCCTATAGATACTGTACTGCTGGTCAAAATAATTAAAATATGCTCTTAAATTACATGCATTGCAGGTATGAAACACTACATATTACATTTCCTAGCTTTTCTGCATTCTTTTCTTGAATTTCACAAATGGTTCTTAACAATGGGAGCAGCTCATCTTTATGAAGGAAACATGCTATGCACCCAGTGCCTGCTTGGGTCCTCACGCTTACCACTGCTTTTTCTCACCCAGGTATGAATGAATGAATGACTGACTGACTGACTGACTGACTGACTGAATGAATGAATGAATCAATCAATCAATCAATCAATTAATCTACTCTTTTCAAGTGCACAGTTCAGTAGTGCTAAATATAGCCCCAGAGTCAAGACAGCTATAATTTCAGGGTGTTTTCATCACCTCAACAGCAGCTGTGTATCCCCAGCAGCCTCAGCCAGGCCTCCTATACTCTGTCCTGCTAGCCCTGGCCTTCTCTTTCCCTACTGGTATCCCTGATATGGACACTCAGACACATAAGTCACATAATATGCAGTGCCCGGCTTCTCTCAGTGTATTTTCAGGGTTCAACCATGTTGTATCATGTATTAGTTACTTACTATGTTTTACTCTTTAGGGCCTCAAAACACACACACACACACACACACACACGTCAAATTCAATGATTGGTCCCATTTTAAACAACAAAAAACCAAGCTCTGAGATAGATAAAAATGTATTAACTTGCTAGCCCTAAACTCAGATTTATCCACTGCATTTCTATGAAGATGCATAAAGTATAAAATGTTGCATGAACTATATGCACACTTGTAAGGAATCTTCTTGTTTTTTTGTTTTGTTTTATTTTTGGTCTTTTTGAGACAGGGTCTCCCTGTAGCCCCAGCTGGCCTTGTACTCACAGAGATCCACCTGCCTCTGCCTCCCCAGTGCTGGGATTAAAGGCGTGTGCCACCACATCTGGCTGGAATCTTTTTGTTTTTCAAAATTTATTTATCAGTTGGCATGATTAGGTTTCATCGAGGATTTTAAAATTTGTTCTTTATTTTTATTTTATGTGTATGAGTGTAAGTGCATTACATGCACGCAATGCTCACAGGGCCAGAAGAGGGCGCTAGATCCCATGGAGTTGGAGCTAATGACAGCTGTCAGTCACCACATCATGGCATTTTCAAACATATTTTCCTTGATCTTTCTTACCAGCTTACTGCTTTGTAGAGCTATACCCTTGAGTAAGTCACAACATTTCATCTTAGATAAAAATATAGCCAATGACCTGTATGGTACTTTCAAACTGAATTTAAGCTGCTTAAAAAACATTTAGGGGTGGGGCTGGAGAGATGGCTCAGCGGTTAAGAGCACTGGCCGCTCCTGCAGAGGACTCAGGTTCAAATCCCAGCACCTACATGGTGGCTAACAATCATCTGCAACTCCAGTTCCAGGGGATCCAATGCCCTCTTCTGACTTCCTTGGGCATTGTACAACACAGGTGTACTTACATACATACAGACAAAACACTCATACACATAAAAAAAAACTAAATAACAATAAAATATTAAAAATATTAAGGGGTTAATTTTTTTATTCCATACACTTCTGATGCTCCACCATTCAAAAAAATCTCAACAGTACTAAGTAAAATATTTTCAAAAGGTCTCTCTGGAAAGACCTTGGCACATGAGACACGCATCCCTACCACAGATGAAAGGCATGTCTAAAAATATTTCTTGAAAACCTCTATTGACCTATTTGAGGAAAAAAAAACAAAAATCAAGTGTCCGTTTACTATTACTACTAATGCTACTATGTGATACTAAGGATCAAGCCCCAGGGCCTTGCTATGTTAGGCAAGTTCTCTACCACTGAGTTATTTATTGCCCCAGCCAAGACCAAATATACAGTCTTACATGTGCATTAAATTACCAATCCAGAGTTTATATTTATGAAAATAGGGAACAAAGAGTGTGATGTATTATAACTCCTTAATGACAGGCTTTAAAAAATAATTTAACAATGGTGGGGGCTCTATGACAAACAACTCATTTTCTGGGTTCCATGGAGGTGCAAAGAACTTTCTGGAGATGATCTGTATTCTGCTGCCCAATATGCTAGTCAACAGCTAAAAGCAGCTGGGGAACATTTAAGTACAGCTGGTGTGCCTGAGGAAATTAATTTTAACAAACTTGAATTTAAACAGCCACATGTGACTAAGGGCTATCACACTGGACAGTACAAATTTTAAAAGAAAATGACTATAAAATGACCATAGCACCGATGTTCTAACTTTGAAAAGTAAAAGAGGAGATGGGGTTATAGGGAGGGCAAGAGGGCGAGAGGAGAAATGAACTTTCAAAGAAACAAAACCGTAAGACAGTCACGTCAAATTCAGGCCCTGGGGCGGTGGCTATAAACAGAGTACAGGAGAAGTCCAGGAGAGACCAAAGGAAAGACATACAGCAAACGCCACTCACTTCCTGTCAGTGCAGGTGATTATGCACGTGCATGTTCATGTAGCACTCAGAACCCTCCAATTATAAAGGATATATAAACCATATCTCTTTCTATAGACGACGGTCTTAAGACATTGGGAGTGCATTTGTTCAAACAAAAATGCATCTTCCAACTGACATCAAGCAACCTTCTCCAGTCCTTCACACAACCTGGATGAGCTGCTGACACATCCTTTACTGGCTGTTACCCACCAAAAGGTACATACACATCCTGAAGGCAGGAACTTGTCCTATCAACAGCCAAAATGCATTACACACACCTAATATGACCAACTGCTACCTATGGAGAAACTTGAACTACATCTGTTTTCTGATAAGTACCTGCTTAAACCTGGTACACATTTGACTCCATTCCAAAACCATGGTGTAATATGCTCTAACTCTGACCCATTAAGCACCTGAGTTTTAGAATCAAAATGAAAGTTAATAAAGTTTTATATAAACACTTTCAAAGAATCTGGAAATAAACTCAGAACTTTCATGTCTCATCAAAACATGAGTTGTCCCTTTCTGCAGGCCTAGTAAGACAAAAACTTTATTTTCTACCTTTAGAAATATATATATATATATATATATATTTGGGGGGAGGGGTCTTTTTGAGATAGGGTCTCCCTGTAGCCCCAGCTGGCCTGGAACTCACTATGTAGACCAGGCTGGCCTCGAACTCACAGAGATCTACCTGCCTCTGCTGGGGCTAAAGGCATGTGCCACCACACCCAGCTATTTAGAAATATCTTAACAGAAACTATAACATTATGTATCATTTATGATACGTAAGCTCTGTCATATAAAAGTCTTCACCCTTACACGTTTATCTTCAAGTGCAGAAGACAGACCTCATCAAGGGTCTTGTGAACCCTAGTCTGGTGCTAACTAACATTTGCTAGGAGGGCCATGATGGTTTTTCATTTGTCAAATGTGTTGTTTTTTACTTTTCTCAAATTATAAAATAAAGTTGTGAAATTTAAAAATGATACTCGCTCCTTATGGGCACCTTACCAGTATCCACCAGGCAAAGTGTGTCCAAGGATAAACTGAGAGCCATCAAAAAAATCAGTAAAGGACAAAGCAGTCTAGGAAATTACTTCACAGTCTGAGTCCACAGCCTTCTACACTAAGACTTAATAAAATTCAATCTACCGACAAAATAAAAATATCCACAGGGCAAGTTCCCCCCAGGCGCTTGCTACAGAAACTACCAGAAGAGGCAGCACATGAAACGAAAATATACCAGAGGACTTAAAAAAAAAAAAAAACCCTCCTTGTCCTGGTCAGAAAAAAAGGTCACCCAGAGCTTTTGTTAATAGTTATTTTAAGAGGAATATAATTTAGAGGGGTGTGGTAGCACACACCTTTAATCTCAGTACTCAGGAGGCAGAGGCAGGCAGAGCTCTGTGAGACTGGGATCAGCCTGGTCTACATAGTAAGTTTCAAGCCAGTCAGGACTACAGGGAGACCCTGTCTCAAATAAAACAAAACAAACCCAGAAACAAGAAAGGGCAAGACCAGCAGCAAAGCACTCTGGGGAAATGGACAGTCACATCAGATCACTGGAGCTCAGTATACACAGGAGACTGGAGACAAGCAGTCAGATCATGAGTCTAACAGTTCAGATTTAATTTGGGATTTTCCCACCCAAGTTAACGCTTTTTGGCAGGTAAATGTGATCAGCCCTGTACTGCAATACAACAGCTTCTGTGTACGTGTCCAAGGAACAATTCTGAGCACCTTACATGTATTCAGTCACTAAGTCCAACATCAATCTAAGACTGGTACTAATGTTTAATCCCAGAGAGGCATCACAAAGACTTGCCTCTACTCAAGCCCATGTAATCAAGCTTATGCTAGATTCTAGAGAGGTAAGCACTGTAGAGGAGGCATTCATCTGTGCTGAGCCTAAGACAGTGGTGAAGCCACGGAGACAGTCAAGTAAAGAGACTAAACAGATGCAAGGATATAGAAATTAGAATTCTGGTTATGTTTAGTGAGAAGAGTCAAACACTGTCACTCTGAGGGGTTACTATGCTTATAAAAGGTTAAGGGCTCCCATTCTAGCTTTGGAGGTGGGAAAAATATGAAGGTCAAGCAAAGATTTATCATCATCATCATCATTTGCAAAAACCCGGAAGAGAAGACATTGGGGGTTAAGCTTAACCTGCTTCTGCAACAGGTACAAACCTATTACACAGTCAGATCTGGGTGCTTGTGGCCTGATGACTAGTGTGCCTGTCTCAAGTGAGAGCTTGTGGACTGAATGCAGTGATCACAGGGCAAGGAGGGGAAGTTGTGGAATTCAGGGGCTGGGAGGAGAACCCAAGAGAGAGTAGAGAACAAAGCCAGGGGAGCAGTTTCCAGAGACCAAGAAAAAGTTGGCAAAGTCATGAGATGCTGCAGAGCTGGTCCCGTAAGAGAAGCGAGAGAAACAGCTCCTGGATTTGGTAGGTGACCAGTGGCTCCAGAAGGAGCGACCTGAGAGGGTGATATGATCAGAGGCTGCCATCAGTACTGCTAGGAATAAAAAGAAGAAATTGAGGCACAAAAAAACCACACTTTCCATGGGCCTTTCTATGAAGGAATGAGACCAGGAGGGAGCAAGTAACAAAGGTAAAGAGAAATCTTACTTTGTAAGTGTGGGAGATGAGCACATTAATGGGAAAAGTGTGGAAGATTTAACCCCCACCTCCAAAAAAAGCCAGTAAAGAGAAGCAGTGTTATGAGTGAACAGCACAGTAGGCACAGAAAAACTAGCTTTGGAACCAAACAGTGACATGTCTTCCAGGGACAAGAGCAAGGGTTCTCAGCCTTGGCTCTCTGATGGACTCTTGATCGGTGGTGGAGCTACCCTGTGTACTGCAGGATGCTTAGCTGCACCCTTTACCTTGAAAAAAAATCACCTGATTAACAGCTGCACAACCGCCTCAGCTGTAACAACCAGCTCCAAACACTGCTTCATGTCCTGAGGGGAAGGACAGGGGCAAGAAAGGAAATTCTTTTGGTTTAAAGACCTGGCCTCTGGTGGGAGCTCCCCAAACACAGCCATTTCATTCCCGAGTTGCACAGCAAGAAGGCAACTCAACCTGGCTGCCTTCATGACTGGCATGTTCCTCTGATAAGGCTCATGTTTACATGAAACAATTGGCAAAAGATGTAACTGTTCCATTTAAGCTTCTATTAAGGAGTCCTTCCCTATAAACAGGTAGAAATAAGGCCAGAGTAACGATCAGGACATCATGACACCTCTAAAATTAAGAGCTAATAAATGTCTATATTGCTATTTCAGCTTTTAAAATACTTGGAAGCAGCTGGGAGCACAAACACCTGAGTGTTAGTTTACTTGCCACATCTCAAGGCCAGGAAGGCCAGGGCAGAAAGACCACAAGGACACCCAGCATGGTGTTTTCCAATGAATGACAAATCATGCAACAGTTTAAGAACTACAAACCCACCAGCAAACTGAGAGGACCCTGAAATAACTGCTTAAAAAAGATGCAGTGTTATGTAGCAAAGTGCCCCAGGGGAAGAGATGAAGCATAGGTTCTGGACTTAACACTAAATCTAGCCACCTGGACAGTTCATGGTTGCTGGGGTAGGCGGGGCAGGAGTCTGTCTGTGGTGGTGTAACCACTGGTAAGCTGCCCATGCTCCAGTAACTCGCCCAGGCTCCTGTAAACAACCCTGAAGTCAGTCACAAGCAAAACACACAGAAGAAAATGGGAGGGAGCCTTGAGAGGAACTGAGGGGTTTCAGCAGGAGCGGGAGGGTAATGCGCGATGAAGATGGCCAAAATACATTATTATATACATGCCTGGATAAAACAGAAACTTTGGGGTTTAGACAGTAGGGTGCCCTGGGACAGGCCACCAGGGTCTGCCATGGCTATCCCACAGTAAAGCTGTGTAAGGCCCGTCACTCAATAAGTACTGGTATGCCCAGTTTTTCCAACTGTGGCAATATGGTAACAATTTCCAAAGGATATTAATTACACTGTTAAATTCTTCAGGCTTCTGGGGGAGGGGGTGGCTTGAGCTATGGTGACAAGTTACAGAGAAAAAGCACTTAAGATTAAGTTCTTCCTCTGGGTCTTCAAGGATAGTAATTACAGGCAAAAACTGTTAAGATCAGGCCTTCATTAGTCGAAAGCAAAGGTGCTTGGGTCTCCTCAACTGTGAATTTCAGGGTTTGTGGTAATTGTGCTGTTCTGCGAAGAGATGGGTGGAGTAGTAATTATGAAGGTGCAGGCACCCAGAACGCTCTGCTCTTTCACTGGGTAAGCTGCAGCATTTGAGAGCCCAAAGGACTATATGAGGCGGTCTGGACAGGGTCACCTGAGATTTTCATCCTAGGTCAAATCCCCACACCAGAAAGTCTTTCAGACAGCTGGTCATTTACTCATATGAACTCACAGCAATGGTAATAGCATGCAACAATCCAATGCAAGCTCAGACCAGACAAAAACCTCAGCACAGACATGGGGAAGTGGGTAAGGAACTTAACCTAAAGAACTTTTGGTAACTGATGGCTGCTGGGAGACAGTATCTTACAGGGTAGGGATTCTTGGTGGGCCCAGTGAATTAATCCACACTGAAGGACATTGTGGGGGATACAAATTATACTCTACAAGATAGGGGTGTGTGTTTGTTGTGTGTTGTGTATGAGAATTCATTAAATTGAGTGGGAGGCAATGGAAGGTAGGGAGAGGGGAACAGGTCTAAATGCCATCAAACTATGTTGTATGAAAATTGCAAAAATTTAATTTAAAAAAAGCCAAAAGTTTTTGTTTTCACTTTTTTAAAATCACCCAGGAAGTCTTCTGCACTATGAGCCAAATGCCTTCTTTCCACGAAACCGCCTTATCTATACATACTGGTTCACAGATAGTACCCTGTAATTCATCAGTGTGACAGATTTTATAATAGTGGTCAATAAATTATGATCTAAGTGGGTATCCATAAAATAACCTTTTGAAATGTCAGACACAGAAAAATGACAGAAGAAAAGTGCATTCTTTGACTGCAAAATCAAAGGCCCTATCAGGCACAGCTGTTCCTTGCTGTACCACTGGTCTACCCTAAGAGTGGTCTTCCTTCAAAAACCTGTGCAGCCTCAACTAACTTTTGGTATTTTTGGCCTGACTGGTCTGAAACAAATCCACAAAAATGAGACATACTACTGAGGCTTAATTATTAAGAACACTAGATAGGAATTCTAGAGAGCAACATAAGCCATAAAAATCAGAATGAATCAGTGACTCAAAATGACTTAAATCAAATGCTGTGACACAACTGCCACCATCATCAGCACCTCTTTGGAAGGTGCTGGCTGGCTCTTGGTTGCCCTCCTTCTCTACACTGAGTTTACAAATGTGGTCTTGAGTTCTGGTTATTGAAACATTGTTACGAGTCATTTTCCTAAAGAAGACTGAGTTGACCCTGATGACAAAATGTTAGGTGTTAAGAGTTCTAGGTTCTAACACATTTCATGAACAGATGTGACTTCAACAAAGAGAAGACTGGTTTTAAAAGTTGTCTGATTCTTGTGAGACTATTCAAGACACCAATATAAAAAGATGAGGAGCCAGGCATGGTGGTGCACGCCTTTAAATCCCAGCACTTGGGAGGCAGAGGCAGGTGGATCTTTGTGAGTTCGAGGCCAGCCTGGTCTACATAGTGAGTTCCAGGACAGCTGGGGCTACAAGGAGACCCTGTCTCAAAAAAGGTAAAAAATAAATTAAAAAATTAAAAAAAAAAAAAAAAAAGATGAGGAAAACCTACAAGGTCTGCTGAAGGTTGAGGCACCTGATTAAATACACGAGCATGTGTGTATGTGTACTGTGTATTCACATATACCTTTTATTATGAATTATGAGAAACTTATGAAATATTAACTAAAAATGTAAGCTATCAAGAGAAATGAAAAAAATATTTACAAGGGGTAGGGAGCAACCTGGCTGTCAGTCTAAGTCAGAACAGGTGTCTGTTCAATATGCCAGTATTGGGCACCACTATTACAATCACTTCCTTTGTCCACCAGACCAATCATACGAAGCTTTACAAGAGAGAGAGGGGAGGTGGAGAATTGCCCAAAGGGAAAAGAAACAAATCTAGTAGGACTTGAAATACCTAAGCAATGTGCTTGCCTCAGTCAGGCTTCTGATTCTAAAAATGACTCAGCTAAACCATGCCATCTGATGCTTGGTGATTTAGAAAGCACCCAGGCCTTGTCTGCCACCCTTGGGTAGTTGGAACAGTTTAGACAGAGACCAGTCAAGATAAACAGGCCAGTGTGCATTCCTTCATCGGTTTTTCCTTTATCTGTGCACATTCTCACACACCTGCTTTTACTAGCATCTAAATGGAACTGTGTAGAGAATGGAAGGGGTTCCTTTTTGTCTCTATGAAGACTGATTTGAAGATCGTGCTTTCATAAATAGATTGTGATGTGCGTAATTGATTTCTCGCCCTTTAAATGTTTTTGAAGTGTGAGAACTGAGCAAACTTCATTTTTCTACATTCGGAGTCTCATATTTGTTGGTCCAAACAAATACTATGGTAAAGAAAGATTAAAAATTGCTCTCAGTTCACAGCTCCTTTTCAAATATTATTTTCTATAACCATTTTTCACTATGCCCAATGGGACTCCAGCTGGTTGTTTTTAATTTATTTGTTAATAACTAAACAATAACTTCTTATCAGAAAGTGCATATAAACCATAATCTTGGCATTCTGCAACTGCCAGCAGGGCCAAGACCTCTATTCTACCTTCCTCAACAGACTCCAGAATTAGGCATCTAAAATGCACACGTTCCAGTGTCTGCAAACGGGCAGACAGCACTCCCATGCACTTCTCCCCTATTCGGAGGTCCCAAATTCTGATAGACTTTCCTTGGGGTAAACTGCTTCTCCACATGCTTTTCAAGTACGCAGTATCATATAGGGAAGGTATTACAGCAATTTTTTTAAAAATCTCTAAATGTGGTTTCTCATACAATGGAATGAGTCAGACACAACTTAACGAAGTGATTAACACAATTTATTTCCAGGATTAACAACTTTTTTAGCATAAATATATTGAAGGGGAAAGTCTCTGTTTTTCTCCATTTCAAAGGAATCAGCCTTTATCAAGTATGAAGGAAAAAAGAGCTACTTGAAAAACTTGATTTCCTATCTTCATTGAATAAGAAATTCAACAATACTATTTTTATGCACTGAACTGTAATTACCTGGACATATTCTAGGCAATGAACAAAAGAAAGGAAGCTTTCTCACCACCACTCTTTCTGAAATCAGATCACAGCCTTCTGTCTATAATGAGCCTACATCCTAGGACAGCAGGATCCTGTCGTGGCCCAAAGAGCTGAGGTTCTGGAGGTACAGAAAACTTTAAAAAACCTACATAACTCAAAAAACATATAGGTCCATTTTTTTCTGACTCGGGTTCTAATAGTCAAGTCTGCATAATCTCTTAGTTATTTGCAACTACTACAGCACTAACTTGCCAGTTCACCCAGTCTGTATTTGCCATAGTGAGCTAACGAGAGAGAGAGAGAGAGAGAGAGAGAGAGAGAGAGAGAGAGAGAG
>NW_008356845.1:174386-186235 GCF_000622305.1 Nannospalax galili
TGAGAGAGAGAGAGAGAGAGAGAGAGAGAGAAATGGTTTAAGTGCTCCGTGCTCCTCAAATAACACCCAGGGGAATTCTCAATTCAAATGTCTACACTCATGTCACTCAGATTTCAGTCAGACATCCCGCTGTTTTATTTTTATTTGATATTGCTGGCTAATTCTGTGAAAAATAGAGGAAATTATTCAGCTTACACTATTATATTAAAATAGTGGACAAAATTTTTATTCGGCAAATTAAAAAAAATCCCTAATAAGCCACCGAAATGGTAAAGCGAGGATGACATCACAGCAGACTTTAACAAGGAAACAAAACAGAAAATACTGTCAGTTCTTTTTAATGACACGACAAAGGGAAACTAAAGATACAGAGTGCACATTTTCGAGTATGCTGTCTAAACCACCTCCACCTGTGCAAGGCAGCATTTTCCTTTCGTTCTTTGTAGAGCAGAGAATCAAAACCAAGGCTAATTCTAGACTAGGGCTCTCTTAATGCAGCTACACACTGGCCCATTAATTCTTTTTTAATGGAAGACTTTACAGTGGCTATATATTTTAATATAATACTAACAGCATTACTGAATTGTCTTTGCACATTCCATTATCGAAAGTGCTAATGAGAAACAGGTAAGTATGGGCACCACATATCCATCCAAAAACCAGGCAGTGAGGACTAGACAGTTTAATGTTCTGCAATGCATTTCAGATTTAAATTCGTTGTAACAGCCAAAATAATTCTACAGTGGTGCTCCATAGAGGCAGAGCTTGCCATCCTAATGATGTGGTTCTCCTTCCACTGTGTTGTTCTAGGATGCTCCAATCAATTTACTTGGATTTTAAAAGTTATACAACTTAGTCATAGGCTGCCTCTTTTTAAGTTGAAGTCCTAACTCCCAGTACTTCAGACCTCTTAAGAAGAAACTGTGGATACAGACACGCACTGAGGGAGGAGGATGTGAAGACATAGGAAGAAGACAGCCATGTGACGATGCGGCAGACACTGACACGAGGCATCTGCAAATCAATACCACTTCACGGACTGCTGAGAAGTGCCAGGAAGAGGCAGGGAAGGGTTCTTCTCCAGAGCCTTCAGGGAGAGCAGGGCTTTGCTGAGACCTTGATTTCAGACTGCTAGCCTCTGGAATCAGGAGGAGGCTTTTCTGTTGCTGTCAGCTCCCCCTTTTCAGTATGTTGTTCTAGCATCCCCCGAAAGCTAATCACACAAACTGGTTATCAGCATCTACCTTTCTGAAAGAGCTATCTTGGAAAACAGAGCTTTGAAGTCAGCAAAACCTGGTGAAAACACAAGTGTGAGTCAAGAGCAGTGGTGAAATGCATCCTTCTTCATTTATGAAGCCTCCCCAACGGGCATTCCATGTGAAATACCTGCCACACCGAGTGAGGTTATAGCTGCCTCTCCACTCCAAGCCCTTCTTCTCTCCCTGTGATTAAGAAGCACTCTAACACATGGACTGCCTACTGGGACTAACAATTTAGAAAGTAATAAATTCAGAAGAGGCTGTATATAAAGTATTGTTAAAGGGTTTTCTTTAAAATCTTGTCTTAAGGCTCTTAACGTTCTCACTGCGAGTCTCAGCATACTAACATGACCTCTCTATTCTAAAGGGCACAAAGCCACATTCTATCACCACAGAAAGGAAAGGCTCACTTTACACAGTAGATACATTAACCTTTGAAATTAAAAAGGACAAGTCTGATTTTACTAATATCCTACCTTATGTAAAAATCAACCCTATAGTTAAACATTCATTATAAAAAAATAAGAGTAACATTTTATCTCATGTAATAATTGTAAGATAATGTGCTAAGATTAGCACAAATGTAAGCTTACCTCACAAATTAAGTGAGCATTCCTCAGAAGGGAGGATCAGACAGTAATACGGTCAATAATCATAGACACTGGCTTGAGAACCCTAGTAAAAAGTGCTCTGACATGACATAGATAAAGCCTGTATGAATCTACTAAGTTCAGTGACTTGAATACATAAAGATTTCTCTTTATATGAATTCAAGTGGAATATGCATTACTATTTCTGAAATATGTATATATATATATATATTCTGTATGAAGACAATTTCACAAATACTGTTTAATCCAAAACAATGGACTATTTGTAGCATAGTTTTTGTACACACAGTGTATAATTGCTATTTTAGAAAGGAGCTGCCAAAGCCATCCCCACTGGTTCACCAAGCATTCTAAGGGTAAAGGTAAAAGGGCTTTCACATTTTATTTGTGGGAAAAGTATTTTTAAAATGAAACCTTATTTAGCATCAAGGCAGCATAAAAGTGCCTTCAAATGAGTTGAAAATATGTCATGGCATAACCCTAAAAATCATGGAAATGGAGTATAAAGTGAATACTCAGCTATAGCAAAAGGAGGGGCCACAATGTCTGTAACCATGAAATGGAGCTCAGTGGTTAACTGCAGCCATGAAGTCTAAGGGTGAGCCTGGCTGGGCATTTTCTGAGGTGGTACACACTTGAATTTGGTATGACAAGGTTTCCTCTTCACTCAAATATCTGTAGCTTAGCTTAAGCAAAACAAGATTCTCCAATAATCACCCCACAGAGTGGCCATAAGGATTAAACTATACAAGTAAAGCAATGATCCCAGTTCCTGGAGAGCCAGGTCCTGAGCACCAGCTACAGCTATCTTCAATGATAAACACTTAACCAGAAGAAACATTGAGGAGAGGTTCCTTACTTGCCGGTGACAAGAGACAGTCAAGCAACTGTTAAGGCCAGCTTTAAAAGCCCAAAGGCAGTAATTATGCATTCTCTTAGAAAGTGTTGCAATAGCTTTTCTTTCTGTTGCTCTTCTTCAACTTGTTGAACAAACCACAAGACTTACTTGATAACGTAAGGTGTTCACTTCTATCATCATCCTGACATCCACTCACAGTATATTGCTCTATCTGGACTCAAACTCAGTTTTCCAAGACTGGCTGCTCCAGACTCCAGAGAGATGGTGTTACAGAGCTGTGTGCTACCACACTCAACAAGGTAAGGAAGGGGTAGTAACCTACTTATAATGCAAACAACTATGTCAGTTGACAGTCCTTACCCATGACTGTTCCCCTACAGCCTGCAGTGCTAGGCTAACCTAGAGATGGAAGACAGACCAAGGAGTGACAGATAAGGGAAGGGAAAAGAACATCCAAGCTCAGCACTGCACTGATGGACTCAACTTCAAATGAAAAGTATTTGGGGGGAAAACCCACAAACATCTGTATTGAACACGCAGACACTTTTCCTTGTCATTACTCCCTGAATAATACAGTGTAACAACCATTTTTAATTTATCACATGGTGTTAGGCATTCAAAGCAGCTAGAAATGACAAAGTTCATGGGAAGATTTAAGAGACACTGAGCATCTGTAGATTTTGGGAACTGAGGGTAGCATCCCTGGGCCAATCCCTTATAGATAGATACCAAGGGACAACTACATACTCACTAAACCATGTGTCTGACTTTGTGCAAAAGCATTACTATATGAAGCATCAAACATTTGTATACAATTTGTAGTTAACCTGTTATACATCTCTCCCCCTTAATCCTAAAAACATAAAAGGAAAAGAGCATTTGTTCTGTATCTTCAATGATTTTGTGAATAACCAAGTGGAATAATTCCAAGTGTACACATGGGATGAAGAGCCTGTTTAAAACGGAGGGAATTCCGAAGAAGTAGTCAAAGAAAGCACCTACCCAGACGAGCCATGGATCTACGTTGGTCATTGATGTACAACCTGTGTCTAAGAAGACCTGCTGCCACTCTGGGGGACATCCTGCATACTGACACTACTGCCAACTCTTGATAAACCATTACAATTCTGTCACTAAAGACTCTGTACAATTAAAATATTCTACTACATGATAAAGTAAAATGTTAAGTTATCCTATTAAAAAAAAGTACACTTAAGTCAAAAATACTTCCCATAGGGTATCTCATTAGCTTCTGCCCATTCCTACTCTAGCAGTTCATTTTTTAAGTTTGAATTAAACTATAATGATTTTTCCATATTTTATTCATACTCCTAGCATCAACTGGCACAACTGCATTGCTTTCTTATAATATTAAGAATAATTCTATGAAACTAAAATGTTTGTTTTGCTTTTAAGAGAGGGTCTTCCTGTAGCCCAGCAGGCCCAGAACTCGCTACATAGACCAGGCTAGCCTCAAACTCAGAGACCTGCCTGTGCCTGCCTCCTGAGTTGTAGGATTAAAGGCATGCACCACCATATCTAGTCTAAAACAAAACAAAACAAAAAACAAAAAAACTTTTAAGTCTATGAATATTTTGCCTATATGCATACAAGTGCACCACATTCATGCAATGCCCACGGCCAGAAGAGGACATTGGATCACCTAGTTAGATGGTTGTTTGCTGCCATGTGGGGGCTGGGAACCCAAGCCCAGTCCTCTACAAGAGCTGTTGCTGCTCTTACCTACCAGGTCACCTTCCAGTTGGAAACCAAATTATTTAATTAGGAAAAAACTTCAAGGAGTAGTGAGTATTAAGCTGAGTGTTGCAGCTATGTACACTCTCCTATCACCAAGGAGGAGGAAGAATTGAGTTCAACATCACTCTAATAGAAACCCTGACTTAGAAAAGGAGATATATTGTGTGAATATAGAATTTGAGGTGTGCGTGTGGACACAATGTGTTTGTGTGTGTATGTATGTATATATACACAAATCCATGCTGTCTGTGTGTACACTGAAAACCTCTGAGGATCCTCTAAGTCTGCAATGTGGAGCCTCCCAGATCCTTACAATTTTCAGAGCTCCATGGTTGATTCTATTATATATTTCCTAGCTAAGATCACAGAGAGCACATTCAAATCACTTTCAATGTGTATGTCTATATTCAAAATTCTAATTTAAAGCTTCAGAAACTTTCGCTGGATCTAAGTATCTTGATGTTAAATCTCCATGAATGTAAAATGATTTGTTTCTAGAAGTGCATAAAATTCTTAGTGCCTACAACTCGTGGCTTATAAAGATGCTTTATGTAAAACCCACAGCAAGAACACTTAAAGAAAATAGTTCTCTACCACACGGTAGCATCGATGATTAAATAAGTGTTTTATTTTGCCTGCCTCAAAAATGAACGCAGATACATGCTCTCTTCTGCAGGAAGTAAAAGGTTTGCTTTTAAAGAGAAAAATCTTCACCTTTTCTTTAAAAGTTAAAAGATACTGTAATACTTTACTAAATAGCATTTATTATGAAGGCACATAAGGCATGACAAAAAGATTTTACATGGAACATAAAATGTCCTTGTTCATCAAAGGTTGTGCCCGTCTGAAGAGACAGTGAGAAAAAACAGCAGAGTATTTTCTGAACCAGTTACTAAGAGTGGATGTGCATGGAAGTTTACATGGGTAGAAACTTATTCAAATCTACTGAATAATAGTAATAGTCACACATTTTTATTACACTGTATGTCTACCACAATCTTGTACTTATTTGATTCTATGACCGTTTTTAATTTTAAATGTCTCTGAACCAGGGATGTGTTGGGCAATCGCTGGAATCATTTACTGGAAGTAGTTCCTATTTCTGAGTGGTATGCTTACAATTAATATTTTTTCATTCAATGAAAAAAATTTTTTTGTTTTTTTTTGAGACAGGGTCTCCCTGTAGCCACAGCTGGCCTGGAACTCACTATGCAGACGAGGATGGCCTCGATCTAACAGGACACACCTGCCTCTGCCTCCGGATTAAAGGCGTGCCCACCACATCCCACCAAAAAAGTATTTTTTTAAAAGTTAATTTTTTTCATTTAAAATGTAGCAATACTGCTCTTGGTCTCAAAATAAAGTGAAAACGGCAAATGTAACAAAGCTATTAAATTCCCAGGCCAAGAGAAACTACTTTGATAAGAATGAAATAAGTTAATGAATAAAATTAATCAGTGAAATATTACATGAAGTTACCTCCCAAGTCTTAAACGAGTAATTTCACACCACCCGAACTTCCCAATATTCTTAAGATTATTTAGCTACCCTATAGCGACAATAAATTATGGTGCAGAGTAGGACTACTGTATTATGTTACTATGTACTGCTGAACTTATAAAGTACAGTATATACATTAATGCTAACAGAAGCCCATGCTTAATGAAACGTTTACACATTAAAAAAAAAATTACTTCAACCTAATCCTATAAAAAGTGGTATCACCCTACCATGTCACCTGTTAAAACTATGTAGGACTCTTGAGTGTAAATTAGTAGTAGAGATCATGGCCCAGGGTTGACCCCTAAATAGCAAACAGAGGAGCAGTATGTGATTCAGTGTTTTATATAGTAGTCGTGTGCAGAATCACAAGCTGCTGTATCACAGTGGTCAGGTTAACTCCTTACATGTTAGTAATGGCTAGCACTCTAGCGATAGAACTGTGATCAAACAAAGCTTGGCAGGGCCTACCTAAGCAAAACAATTAACTTTTCTCTTAGGCGTTTAAAAGAAAAAATGAAGGAAATATCAGTTTGGGAAATTTATGTGAGGATGCAGATTTCCTTTCACTTAAGTGTTACATAACAAGGACCAGGTCAGAATGGGTACACACTAAGTTCTTTTTAACTAGTTTGAAAGAGTGTCCCTCAACATTTTCAAGATGAATTTCCAGACACAGTACAGACAACTGATGAGATTAGCCTGAACTTTCTAGAAACTTCAAACTAGTGCAATCTTTGTATTTGTCTTCAAGCATATACAAGAAGTCCAAAACTTAGAATTAAAAAAAAAAGCCAAAAGACTATAGTCTCATTTTTATTGCTACTTAAATGAATGTCCCTTAATTCTGAGTGATGCAGCTAAAACAGTCTGAGAGTAGTTGTGCTCACAATCCTTTCCTGAGGACAAATCCAATCTCTTCCAAACATTTGCTTAGCCAATGTTACAGTTTTGATTCACTCTCCTAAAGAAAAGACTAACGCCAGTTAAAACTGAATGACTTTGGAACCAAATATTATTTAAACATTTCAGCTCACCTACTTTTTCTGAAGAACAAAATAAATGATGTGTTACTATCTGAATTCAGACCCTGTGAGAAAAAGACCACTTTGGGCCATGAGCCATCCAAGTTCTCATAGACACCAGGTCACCCAAAACGCACAAACCCGAACCCAACTCTAAATGCCTGCTGGTGTGCTATAACTTTTGGAAGCTGGAAAAACACAGCTTAGGGATTTTAGATAGAGCAAATGATGAACAGCTGGAAATACAAAGGAAAGAAAAGGACTTCACAGAACCAAATGAAAGCCTTCCATTAAGACTAAAAACAAGAACAGTTTTTTATATTTATACACTGCATGTAGAAAACCCAAAAGAAAACAGCAAATAAACTTAAAAGGCAGAAACAAACAGAAAGCCAACCCCAAGTTCTTCTAGTCCATTTACTTTGGAGGTTTCTCTTAACAATGTTAACCCAGAGCCTACAAAACACATGATGGACCCCTTCATTCCTGATACACAACTTTCTCTCTTTTTAGTCCATCAACACCAGTATACATTTTGTGCAATCAAGGTATTTATGCCAAGCATGTGAACTGCTAAGTTCTTCAGTGACAGTGTGATCTATGAAGAACAGCAGATACGGGGGTAAACAGAGCAACGCAAGCACTTACTTGAAATCTGGCTACTGCTACATGGCTTCGTGCTTAGCAATTAAAAAAAAAGAACTGCCAAACTGCTTCCAGACCAACGTCTATCTTCCTAATTTCTTATTTCATTTTCATCAAGACTAAAAGGTATAACCAAGAGCAATGCTAATTTTCTCACTGTTTCCAATTTTCAGCCAAGTTTTAAAGAGTACCTCATTAAACTCAACATTCTACTTTTTCTCTGTATGTACATAGAGGGACATACAGAGAAAAACTACATGACTTACATAACAAATATACATGGATATTGCATACATATTAATCAGTCTGCATTTTTTTATATCAAGGTACATGCTTTTACCACCGCACAATTGTTCATTATTGTTATGAGTAATAGAAAATTTTCACAGCTAAGTGCATGCTATTAAGGACTCAAGAGTTTTAAGAATTTATAGGTTAAAAAAATACAATTCCTAGAACACTGTTATCAAACAAGTAAGTTTTATTGGCATCTAAAAACAAAATTCACCCAACATTGAAACGTAGTTTTAATAATTATGCTGTTTGCTTTTTTTCTTTTTTTACTCACTGCAGTATGAGGAACAAATCACAAACACTTACTTTGGAGTAACAGAGACCAGAGTGTAGATTTTACAAAATCACTTTTAAAAATCTCTGTATTATGCTCCTCAAGAATCTAGAGCCAGTCTTTGCATAAAATATCACACCTTTGTCTATTACCTTAAAATCCTGCAGCAGCCTAGAGATATGGAGAAGATATACCGCATCTTGCTATTCTGAAATATATCTATTACCATATCCAACCTAACGGTAGTATCTAAAAAATTCTTTCTTCCATAGGAAGTCTCTGACAAGCTGTTATTCATTTCCTTGACGTTAAAAGAATCTGGGGGCAACATTTAGACTTTATCAGAAAAATAAAAAATGTTTACCTACCATGTTCATATTAAGAACAATGTCTATACAAGTCAGTTGTACAATTATTTTAAGAGAAAGGTGAACATGAACATCAGATTAACTTAATTCTGGCAGACAAAAGTGAACAACTAAGGTCCAGTCAGCCAGTATCTATTACAGAGATGACAACTTGACAAAAGGTATCTTTTACCTACTGAGCGATGATTATGTCCCCTCAGTTTCTGTGCTTTCTACCACCACGGGTTCACTTTCTACATCAGCAACTGTGTCATTCTTCTCCTTGCTTATTTCACTTGAAGATGCCAGTTTGTCATAGAGTTCAGGATCATTCTGTACTGGTAAAGGTGGTGGCTGAGCATGTCTCTCTGTATTTTCACCATTAACTTGAGGCACATTATCACTTTTTCGTTGTGAAGAGGCCCCTTCAAAATAATCAAAAACCCGAGCATGAGGAGGAGGGACCCAAGTGTTTGGAATTCTATCTCGTCCAAGACGATTTCCATTCATTTCTCTGCAAAAATCAAAATCTCTGTCATCCCTGTCCCTCTGCCTCTCCCAGGGTCTTCTGCGGTCATCAAAATCTCTGTGAACTTCTTGCCCAAATCCTCTGTTCCAAGGACCACTTCTAGGATCAAATCGGTAGTTTCCAGGCCGAAATCTACCTCTTTCTTCATGTAAGCCTTTTGGACCACCAAAGACTGGCAAAACTCGATGCTCTCGCTCATCAAAATCTCTATGCCCCCAGGGCTTCTCTGGAGTAAAGCCAAAGTGGTCTCTTCGACCAAGATGATCTATACCTGGCCTCACAAGATTCTCTCTCAGATCTATAGGAGGTCTTCCAAAATGATCCCTACCATCTAATGGAGGCCGTCCAGGGCCTTCCCTTGGATCTAGAGGCCGCCCAACCACATCCCTAACATCCACTGGGGGAGGTCTACTAATGCTCTCCCTAGTTTCTATGGGAGGAAATCGGTAATCTCTATCTCCTTCCTGTTGAATATTGTCATTCCCCAGTGGTATCCTTTTGTCTGGGTTAGTGACACTGTCTATACTAGGTCTTCCAGGAGGCAGGAAAGGTCTTTCTGGCTGACTGAAAAGATCTCCTGGAGGAAAAGGTCCACGGGGTGGTGGATGAAGAGCTGCATCAAGTACTGAAGGGGGAGGGATACCCCGTTGGGGTGGAATTCCAGGTTGTAGTAAAGGGAATCTTGGTCCAGGAGCCTGTGGTATGAGTCCTGGACGAATGTCTAACATTGGCAATGCAGGCATCCTTTGACTAGGAATAGTTAAAGGGGGCAAATTTTGAGGTCCAATTGGTGGCTGCGTTCCCAAAATTCCAGCAGGACTTGTAACATTTGGTGGCTGTACTCCTACAAGTCCAGAATTATTAGGCAAGTTAGGAGGCAGCACTCCCAGAAGTCCAGAGCCAGCGGGCACATTTGGTGGCTGTAGTCCCAAAATTCCAGAATTGTTTAGAATATTTGGTGGTTGGGCTCCAATAATCGCAGCACTACTGGAAACATTAGATGGCCGGACCCCCAGAATTTCAGAATTACTCGATACGTTTGGTCTTTGGACTCCTAGAATTCCAGAACTGCTTGTCACGTTAGGCGGTTGTCCTAATATCGCAGCACTACTTGGAATATCACTTGGAATCACTAAAACAGAAAGAGAAACAATCTAAAATAACAGTTATTATGGCATAAAAGGAAACTAATTATTAATGCTTTAACTTTTACTAATTAACTTGGAGTTAATCAGTTACTTTCCCCCAAAGAATCAGGGGGGAAATTCATTTACTAGATGCTAAATGAAAATGAAGCTAGGCTACTAATGTCCTCCCTACAGAATTAGATTCGTATGTTCACACAAGTACAACTGTTACTTAAAATATTATACACCAATCTTTTCAAACAAAACTGGTTTTTTTTTGTTTTTTGTTTTTTAGTGATTTTGACCATTAATATACCAACAATGGGACCATTTAAAAAATAACTTAAGCTGGGCCTGGTGGCACACACCTTTAATTCCAGCACCCCGGGACAGAGGCAGGTGGATCTCTGTGAAATCAAGGCCAGCCTGGTCCCCATAGCAAGTTTGAGGCCAGTTGCAGCTACAGGGAGATCCTGCCTCAAAAACATAAAACCACCAACCAAACAAAAAAGACTTAATGCTTTCAAACCCCTTATTTATCTTCCAGCTCTAGCGAGACAACACGAGAGAGAAAAAGCAAATGTCAGGACAAGCACAAGCTCCTCATCCCTGAGCTCCTCACTCATCTTCCTGAAAAGATATAGATTTTACACAATCTTATTTTGTCAATACCCTGAAGCAGTGCCAAGAGGCCCCAAAGGGGTGAGGATGGGGTCTTAAGAGAAAGGTATTAAAATACCTATTATTCAGAATAGAAGGTGACTTTTTAAAATTGTCTTACAGCACTAGGGATTGAACTAAGGGGTCTTGTGGATGCATGTTAAGCAAGCACCGCCTCTGAGCTATGACTCCAATCCTTTAGAATACGACGTCTTAAAAAAAAAAAAAAGACACTGTAATACACCTAAGAACACATTGATTCCTTTAAAAAATTTGCAATATTTTACATGCATACTGTTCCAAACCTAAGTACCAACCTACAAAAGAAATGTTCACGAAATTACCTTTTGATTTCTAGGTTTCTGCATGGTTCTTCGTTTTGTTTCTTACCTGGTCTGGTGTTTTCCCCAGGAGGAATCTGGTGTTCTATAAGATGAGGTACTTTTTCTTCAGGTTCTGCTTTAGTGGGAGGATTAAAAACACCTCCAGCAGGTAGAGCTGGAGCAGCAAGGCTGCCGGCAACAGATCCCCCCGGCAACATGAGGCCACCAAATCCAACATCCTTTACAGCTTCAGGGGCCATGGACAACGGAGGCTGCACTAAAGCTGTTTGAACAGGACAAAGATGTGTTTTAGACTTCACCAATTTATGAGCTAAGCTTTCTGGCATCTTTGAGCATTTCCCTTAAATGGCATTTCTGTAAGCCTTAAAATGACTATAGGGTCATAATGGAGACAAAACTACTTAGAACATATTTTAAAAAGAAGAAACGAGCTGGAGAGACGGCTCAGGGGTGAAGAGCACTGACTGCTCTTGCAGAGGACCCGGGTTCGATTCCCAGCACCCACATGGCAACTACGAACCATCCTCAACTCCAGTTCCAGGGGAATCCGAAGCCCTCTTCTGACTTCCACGACATTGCATGACATGGGTGCACTCACATACACTAATACACATAAA
>NW_008356845.1:186457-190876 GCF_000622305.1 Nannospalax galili
AGTGAGTTCCAGGACAGCTGGGGCTACAGGGAGACCCTATCTCAAAAAGACCAAAAAAAAAAATAGAGGAAACAATTTTAAGAACTATTTTCATCAACAGTTTGTAAAATATAAGTAATTGCTGAAGAAATACATTCTCGTATCACAAAAAATTAACTTTCCAAGGATGCCAGGTAAGTACCTAAATACACAGAAATGATTAGCAGAAACAGCTAAACAGGTACCAAAATAAAAATCTGCCCAATCACCATGATATTACAATGCAATATTCATTACTTTCATCAAAGGAAGTGAGAAAAGTGAGAAACTGATGAGAATAGGAAAGGTGGACTATAGAAGTAAAGCTATAAACATTGTTTTAAAACTGTAGGAAAATTTCTAAAGGTGTGTACCATCTACATGTTAAAAAGCAGAGCTATATGAATATAAGTACTTGTTCAGAAGCGTCCAATAATAGGAAAAATGAAATAAAAATTTTAAATATACAAAATGTCTATAAATATTTAATGTTTTTATAACCCTTTTGAAATGTCTATTCTAGTAAGTAGAGATGTGTCAAAACCTAGATGGGCTAGGGTGCATAGTCTATGAAAATGTTAAAAACAAAATCACTTACAATACTGGTGCCACAACTGTAAGAAGATTGTGATTTCAGATGACCTTGGTTTGACCAATATGCTTTCTAGTAAACAGATATGTATTTTGAAGGCAAAGAAAGTGGCAAAGAAATCTTAGTTTCATCTGGAAGTCTGGTTAACAGTAACAGTAACTTGACTATTCCCAATGGCTGTGACTCTATGTAAGACTCTTTGCTGGAGAATGAAGTAGGAAGTCATGTGACTACTTGCTTTCAGTCTGAGAACAGAGTGAAGTATTAAAAAGTAGCTAAGTTAAAAGCTCTGTGAAGTTCTATTTGGGTTTTTTGGTGGGGGGGCGCTTTTTGAGTCAGGCTCTCTGAGTGCTGGGATTAAAGGTATGTGTCACCACGCTTGGCTTATAAAGTTCTATTTTAAGTTCTGGTTTGTAGTGTTTATTTTTTTTTCTATGTAAAATACATGATTTACATTCTAGTTTTGCCCACTGAAAATTTTTCAACCCAATGAAATCTTAAGAGCAAACAATCTAGTATCAAGACTGTGGTGTCTAAATACCATTACCTATTATGAGAAATAGCTGAATCTTAGACCATGAAGAAGACACAATGTCATTTGGGGATATTACTAAGATACTCTCAGAAGCTAAAGTAATCAGAGAAGCACACATTCAAAGGTCAAACTATTTTAACATTGCAAGAACAATGATTACAAGAGGCTGGAAGTAATATTAATCCATAAACACATAGGAGAATTGAAGCAAAAGGCAGTGGTGGTCAAGAGAGGAAGAAAAGAGCCAAGAGAAAAACCCTCCCTGCTCTTCAGTCACTTGCTATCACTGGAATCATTCACAGAACTTACTCAGCACTCTGAACCATGGGAACTGGGGAAAGACGGACCCTGGCATTCCTGTACACTACACTAAAAGGGTAACTAAGCATGATTAGTCAGTAAGAGAAAGGTTTTCTTAATAATAACAATAATATGCCGGGCGTGGTGGCGCACAACTTTAATCCCAGCACTTGGGAGGCAGAAGCAGGCGGATCTTTGTGGATTTGAGGCTGGCCTGGTCTACATAGTGAGTTCCAGTACAGCTGGGGCTACAAGGAGACCCTATCTCAAAAAGACAAAAAAAAATTAGTAATAATAATAATAAAAACCTAGAAATATGTAAGGACTTTTCAACTCATGCTAGACACATCTAACCAACAACAATCAATAAATGAAACACCATTAAAAACATTTTAAAGGTTCCAATATCTGAATACTCTGATCTACCTTAACACTATTAAAAGTATAACAAAATACCAAGTGTGAACCCTAATGTAAACTATGAATTTGAATAATAACAGATGTAAATTCATGTACTTATATAGGTCCCGATTCAGGTGGGGATGATGACAGGAGAGGCTGTCCCATGTACAGGGGCAGAGGACGTACAGGTAACTTCTGTACTTCTTGCTCAATTTTAATAATCTTTTAAATAAAATGGGACAAAAATAAAATGGGTCTAATATAATGCCAGATCTAAGGTGTTTTGCTTGTATTCTTCTAAAAGTAGGTGCTCTGGGGGCTGGAAAGATGGCTCAGTGCATATAATACTGGCTACTCTTGCAGAGAACCAGGGTTCAGTTCCCAACAACCATCTGTAACTTCTGTTCCAGGGCATCTGATTCTGTCTTCTGACCTCCGAGGGCAATGCATGACATGGTGCACTTACATACCTGTAGGCAATATACTCATACACACAAAATTTTAAAGATTAAAATATTAAAAAAGAAACCTTAAAAGTAAGTAATAACTAGGTGCCCCACAATTCAAATGTGCCTCTGCTTTACAGGGTCTTAACACAGAAGTGAGTTGTCTCTTCAGTAAGCATGGAGAGTGGAGAGATTGAAGGGGATTGGGCAGGACAGTTCTGAAGAAGACATTAATAATAAACAGAACAAAAGGAAATTCACAATTCTAACAGATAACAGCTGAGAAACATGAATACGGGCTATTGTGGGTATTGTTAATCTTCAGAGATACAAATACAGTAAGAGACAACAACTCACAGAATGAGAGCAGAAGCAGTAACACTCCCCAGAACAAAGGAAAATCTCTAAGTCAAAACTCACATGTTGGTACTACTGGTGGGATTGCAGGGGGTGGTACCACAGGTGGGGGAACTGGAGGTGGCATGAAACCTACACAGGGAAGAAACACCAAAATAAAATAGCACAAAGAAACTCGCTTGTATTAAATCAAAGGTTTCAGGAGCTATAAGTCATATTGCACATTTTATCTTTTGAGATAGGGTCTCTTACTCTACTACCTGGGCAGACTGAAGCTCCTCTTTGAGGAGCTGTAACTTCAGTATACTCCACCACACATTCTTAAAATGGCCCTTCATTAGCATGACCAGGTATTTCTGTACACGTACACACACACACACACACACAAACACACACACACACACACACACACACGTTTGAAACCTGTAAGCCAGATAAAACAGAGATTCTGATCATATTCTATTTATTCATTCAAGTTTTGTGAAATGCTCTACGCTGCTGTAAAATAAAGGTTAGTGTAAACTAGGTAATTTACCTTAGAACAATGACCAGGTGGAGACTGTTAAACATCTTTCAGCTCATAGGACACATTAGATACAATATCGCTATCCATGAGAAAGCCAATTTATTTCTTTGATACATATGCTATTTACCATTAAATTAAAATATGTTTTTCTTTAGAGGATATACTTTGAGCACTTGAATAAAAATTTTAATAATGACATTTTAAAGTTAAAGATCACATGATCAAATTATAAATCTCCTTTATAGTTCTCAAAAGTAGAATCATTATTAAATTAGAAAACAGTGATTAAAAACAGATTAAAGAAATCCGCCTGCCTCTGGCTCCTGAGTGCTGGGACTAAAGGCCTGTGCCACCACACCTGGCTCAAGGCCAGCCTGGTCTACATAGTCAGTTCCAGGCCAGCTGGTTCTATAGGGAAACTGTCTCAAAAAGACACCACACCCCACCCCGCCAAAAAAAAAAATAGATTAAAGATGTGATTTTTCAAAAAATAAATGACGGAAAATGGCTTTGTAAAGTCTCTGTGGTATAATTATTGAAATAATTGTTTTAAAATGTCTTCTGAGCTAGGGGAGGCGGTGTATCAGGACTCCAGAGGCAGAGGCAGGTAGAACTCTGTGAGATTGGGGGCAGTCTGGTCTATATAGCAAGTTCCAGGTCAGCTGGGGCTATAAGAATTAAAGGCATGCATGGCCGATAGATTTAGTTTTTAATTCTTTTATTTTGGAGATAGGGTTTTTACATGCCAAGGTGGCCTTCAACTTGCTGTGTATACCAGACTAGAATCAAACTCCTGATCATTCTGCCTCCATTTCTCATGTGCAATGATTATAGGTATGTGTCACCAAACCTGGGCTTACTTTTTAATCCTATTATTCTTATTTTTTAAGAACTTGTTATCTAATGGTTAAACAATTTATAAAAACCAAAGTACTTTTTTCCCTTTTAATATGCAAACAATGAAGCGAAGCTTACTTTGTAATTTTGAGACACACTATTTTATCATTTGATGCCTTAATCTGTCATCCTAACCTACCATGGTCTGACATTAATACTCTTATTTCTAAACTATATAAATCAATTTTTATATAGTTACAGTGTGTATTAAGGCCAGGAGCATGGCTCACATCAGTAGTCACTGCACTTGTAGGTGTGAGACAGGGGGATTGCTGTCTTTAAGACAGATATACAATAGTAAGTTCCAGGCTAGCCTAAGTCATAGTATATGGCCCTGTCGAAGGAA
>NW_008356845.1:191509-200515 GCF_000622305.1 Nannospalax galili
GACTCCAGGAACTCTTACAAATAATTTCTTAGGTTAAAGAGAAAACTTTCCCTTACTAATGCTTTAAAATGTAATTTCTAACATCAAAATGGAACCTAATGATCTCTACAAAGGACAGTGTAGAGCTCAACACAAACTCTGATGAAAGAGTGGTAACTGTAGAGAACTTTCATATAAGAACATCAACATGAATTTTACATTCCATCTTAGGATTTTCAGTGATTTCAGTGAATCAAATTCTTCTGTCCGTGCTTCCTCCAGCCATCTGCATTCAGAGAGCAAATCAGAATGGAGAATGGACCCAACAATCTGTTCTCTAAGGAGCACTCTAGGAGGTAATTCTGTCATGTGCTAAAGTCTGAGACATTTAGACCTCAAAAAAGAGTAACGTTAATGCTAATCTAAATAAAGTTCAAATAAGAAGATCAATTCCTTACCGGGTGGTGGCTGTGAAGGATTAAAACTTGCTCGTAGAAAAGGAGGTGGAGGGATTGGACTGAATCCAGGAGGGGGAACTGGCATTGACACAGGAAACGCTGGTGGAACCAAGCTAACCGTGGGAACTGCTGGTGCTACTGGAATCTTGTGGATAGGAGAAAAATCTATTAATCAGGTTATCCCTGTGGATATTTACCATAGTAAAGGAAATTACACCTCTTTAGAGGAGAGGAGCAAGTGTCATTGCTTTAAGATTGTCTCCTTCTGTATAGATTGAAGTGAACCTACTTAGGGTAAAAGCAGCAATATTTTTCAAAAGACCGTTTACCTGGAGATCATGAAGTGTTTCTCACATTGAAATGACGTAATGAGAATGTAGCCGAACACCGCGTATCAGGCTCAAATTTCAACTGCCACTTCACAGTAAACTGACTAATGAATACCTATCTGTTAGTTCACTATCACTATCAGAAAATAGAACTAGCAGCTTTCTAATGGCTCCAAGTTCTCAAAAACTTATATTCCAATCGCAACACAAGTATCTTCTATTCATTAAAGGCCCCAAAAGTACAAACATATCATCTCCAATAGCACCATCTCTTTCTTGAACATCAACTTGCATTAATGACCAAACATACTCAGCTTTACTGTCTAAAAGGCACTTTAAATTTTACACGCACAGAAGGAAGTGAACTGTCATTCCCCAGAGACCTCTCCCCACATTATTTCCTATTCGCACAAAATGGTAGCTCCATATTTATAATTTATTGGACCAAACACCTTGTCTGCTTTTTTCACAATTCTAAAATTCAAGAGATATACAAAGTCTTAATAGTTGTACCTTAAAAAAATCTCAGTATCTACCACTTTCACTGCTAGCAATTTTCTCTGCTTTTACAAATGCTATAGCCTATTCTCAATGAAAAGCGTCTAGTGCAATCCTTTAAAACTGTCAGAGCAGATCAAATTATTCCTCTGATCAAAATCCTCCAATGGCTCATTTCATTCAGCATGAAAACTAAAGTCCTTAGAGAGTGCACATCACTGGCTTTCCTCCAGCCATGTACTGTCCCATTATCCCTGGAACACATCATATGCTCCTGGCACAGACCTTCAGCTTGGCTTTTCCTCTGCCTGTAATGCTCTTCTTCATATATCCAAATGGCTAATTTCTTTAAACTGTTTTCAAGTGCCCCATTCTCAACTGGTCCACTGACCATAGTCTAAAACCCGTCAGCCCCTCTACAGACATCACTGAGCAGTCATGTACTACCCTGTATGACACAGAGGGTCCTCATTCTCCTAGCTTGTCTTTCTCCCGTAACAAATTTCCTAAATGTTTATCACTGATGGATCCCTAACCCCAGGGCTCCTAGAACAGTGCACCCCTCAGCACGGGCACTCAAACACGTATTTAAATATGAATAATCCCACTCCCAAAAATAATGATTTTTCAAAATGCTTCACTAAATTCACTGAAATAACTTACTGCTCCAAGAAATAACTAATTATTTGAAAAGTTATTGACTGTAATTTGATTATACAGAAAGACATAAATCTAAAGAAAATATTGCAATACTAAGGAAGTTATAGCTCCATTATTTACCCATTTTAAACTTCATGTGTTTAATATAACAATACTACAGCACTAGCAGAATTTTTTTTTAATTTAAAAGAAAACTTCTTTGACTAACACTAACAACAAGTCTGTCCTAATTTGGACAATATTCTCTAACTTTCAAACATGAATAAAATTGGAAATCTACAACACAATATTTACAAAGAAACCATCTAGTACTAACCTGCAACATGGCAACAGGTGGAGGGAAAACCTCCGCCTGTGTTGTGACCACTGTCTCCTTTTCAACTGGAGTTGGACTCTGTGTTGTCTGGACTGTCTCTTTAGCAGGTTCTGAGCTTTTCACAGTTTCCCATTCTAAACAAAATATATGAAATGGATTTTCTTTAAGTGGATCTTGTCATTTTTTCCATTTATATTACATGTAACTCCATTAACGTACATACAATCTACCTTGGCAAAACCAAAAAGACATGTGAGATATAAGTGACTACACTGAGAGGTAATGGAGACACACCTTAAAGGCGGCCTGGTATGAGAAAACAACCTTATGTTATATTTTATAAAGTACCATTAACAAAGTATTAGCTCAATACTGAAAAATCTTCCTGAAAAGACGGGGATATAAAAATGGAGTGAGGTGGGTGTGGCTGCACATTCTGTAGTCTTAGCACTTAGGAGGCAGAGGCAGAAGGAACAGGCTGGAGGCTAACCAGGACAACATGATATTGTAGTTGGGCGGGGGGGGGGGGGGGGGGGGGGGGGGGGAGGGAACCAGCTCTAATCGTGGTCAACTTGTTCAGAGTAAAAAACCAGCAAGCTTTTGCCTCTCAGTGCCTTGGCCTTCATCTCCTACCTGTTTCCATGTTGCTCAAATTCTGCCACTTGTCATGTATTTGAATGGACTTTGCACTTCCTGCTCCAGTTGTCAGGAATGCTGTTTCCAAAACAGATGCATGCCTCACTCCAAATACTACTCTCTCCAACAGATGTGCATAGACTTACACACTACAATAGTCCACACCCACACAGCTCAGCTCCCTTCCCTGTGCTTTATGTTTGAGACAGGGTCTCACTATGAAGCCCTGGGTGGCCTAGAACTTGCTATGTAGACCAGGCTGGCTTCAAATTCACAGAGCTGTGCCTGCCTCTGCCTCCAAAGTAGTGGGAGTGAAGTGCTATCAGGCCCAGTCTCTACGCATTCTACATGTAACTAGCAACACAGAAATCTTGTATAGTTTATAGCTTTTATTATCTAGTTCTTTTGACTACAAGGGTCTTTCTAGATTAAGTTGCACAGACTCTGTGAGCCATATGGTCTCCCTCCTGTGACTATACTCTTGCCAAAGCAAAGAAAAAGAAAAAGAAAAAGGGGGAAAAAAAGGGTCATGCAAAAACAGGTACACAGTAAGTATAGCTGTGTTTCAATAAAGTAATTTTTGCAGAATAAGATCTAGCCCACAGACTGTAGGCTCTGGATGCTGTGCCAAACATAACAGGAATAATTTTTGCTTTTTGTCTCCTTGGCACAGTTTCAGTTCCTAAAGTCTGACCTGGCACACAGCAGGAACTAAAATAACTGAAGACCCAATGTCTTTGAAAACAGTCATAACAGAGGGAAGAGGGCACACAGAACACAAAAAGAAATGAACTGATTTTGCTTATTTGGGTAGTGCTAGGGATCAAATCAAGAGTCTTACACATACTAAGGGCATGTTCTCTCACCTGAGGTCTATCCCCAGCCAGAAGAGAAGAACTTAAAATGTTTGAAAATATTGTCATTGGCATGAGATCCAACATATTCTGAAAACAGGCTGATTTTGATAAGAAACCCAAGATGTGAAGAAACAAAGAACATATCATATTTTGAGTCTTTTCCAAATACCAGCATCTCCTCTGGGTATAATGGTTAATAATCTTGTGAAATTGTAAGCCCAAGTTTAAAAAATAAAATAAATACTAGTATTTTAAAGAACCGTCATTTGGATACAGGTATTGTAGAAGGCACTTGAGCACATGAAACTGTACGGGAATCTGTATGAATACTATTCCTGCTACTCTCAAATGAACTCTAAAACAATCTGGAGGGTTCCTCCAAGAAGCTTCTCAAATCTTTAGTTTTCATTTACACTCATAAAATGAAAAAAATATTTAGTTCAACGAAGCTTCCATGGTATACAAGCTTTCCCTTACACATAAGGAGCCAGGTGTGATGGCACATGCCTATAATCCCAGCACTTGGGAGGCAAAGGCAGGCAGAACTCTGTGAGAGGCAGGCCAGCTAGGACTACAAGGAAACCCTGTTTTAAAACAGACAAAAATAGGGGGGCTGGAGAGATGGCTTAGCAGTTAAGAGCACTAGCTGCTCTTACAGAGGACCAGGGTTCAATTCCCAGCACCCACATAGCAGTTGACAACCATCCATAACTCCAGTTCCAGGGGCTCAGACACCTCCTTCTGACCTCTGCAGGCTCTACACAACACATGCAGGCAATACATTCATACACATAAAAATAATAAAAATATTTTTAAAAATGATAAAACAAAAAATGTTAAAGATCATAAAAGAAAAAAAAGGAACATTTACAGACTTCTAATTGATACTTTTCTAAACTATACACTGATACCGATGGAACATAATCTACTAAGGGCCCCAGCACACACAGCCCCATTTATTTCCTCCTTTTGTTGCTGAATCCAGGAAATAAGCATAGTTCACTCTGCCACCCCAAACAAATTTCTATTACAACCTTCTGAAGTACACTTTTTAAATAATAAAATGGCATTAAGGTTCTTACCAGTATTTACAGTTTCCTGATCAATCATGCCTCCTTCTGCAAAACCATCCAAGTCATCCACTTTAACTTTTTCCCATGGGATGTAAGTGACGCCAAGATCAACATCCCAGAACTGTTTGTATTCTGTTTTTACACCTTTATTTAATGCCCAAGCAATCTATTTGGAAATGGGGAGAGGAAAAGAAAGAAGCTCACAGGTATACTGTAATAAAAATGCAGAAAGTTCAAAATCATATTTAAGCAAATACAAATAAAATTAGTTTTTTCTTGCGTGCTTGCTTTAAAACTGCATTAGAGAACATGTTTACAACATGGGATTCACTCCCACTTCTTATTTCCACTCTAAAATGAGCAATTCTGGAGACAACACAAATCTAGTTACTATAATTTAAACAAAACCAATTACAATAGGACACGAGACGCAATAACGGAATTTATAGACACCCAATGCCATGAAATGATTTTTTAAAAAAAGTGTACACAACACTCCTGGAAATAGCTGAGATTTTTAATTTAGATGCAGAAGCTAAATGAGTAAATTCTCTCTAAATAACCAAAATGAAATTTCGAGGCAGTCACAAGTAGTAATGAAAAATAATAAATTCTCAATTTAAAGACTAAGAGAAAAAAAATTCTTGAAGATGATCTTTTTACAAGGGTGATTTACAGGAAATGAGAATAAAGAAACAATGTCATGAAGAAGGACGTGTTAAGAGACTCGTACAAGTTTTTTTTTTTGGGGGGGGGATTTTGTTTTTTGAGACAGGGTTTCCTTGTAGCCATAGCTGGCCTGAAACTCACAGAAATCCACCTGCATATGCCTCCCGTTTGCTGGGATTCATAGTGCAGGCCAACACACATGCCTACAAATGTGATTTTTAAGGAAAAATAAACAAAGTTTTGGCCATATCATTAGTTTACCCGTATCTTATCTGAAAGTCAAAAATCCTGAAAAAAGCTTCTGAGGAGGCTGCTGAAAACACTGATGAAGACGGCAAAGATACAGCTCAGGGGAAGACTATGTGCTTACCAAGGTCCAGGCCCAGGGTGTGCTTCCCAGCACCAAAAGGGGAAAAAGAAGAAAATAAAAGGAACTAGGGGTTTTAATAATCCAATGAAGTACGAGTGTGTGGCCCTTTCCTACAAAAAACTTAAGAATGTAACATAATACATGCTAAAACGTTAGTTGACCTTTACCGCAAACTCATCCACAAAAACTCACCTTAATAACCTTGGAACCAATTTTATAGGATCCTGAACTGAGTTTCTGAAGAGCCCGATAGGCATCTTGCCGATGAACCATACAGACATATGCACAGCCCCTGGGAGGAATCATCTATGGAAAAAGAATTCTTTCTTTACAAAGAGTATAAAAAAGGAAATTCATTCCGACATTTGGTTCTAGTGAAACAGAACACTCTGACTACTTATTTCAACTACAATTCAAATTTGGTGGGCAGCCAAACTGATCTCCCCTTTCTTCCTCCACTGTCTCTTTATTGGTACAATTCATATAAGCAAATACTCAGTTTTAATAAACCCAAAACCTGGCTTCCATTCTAAGCCATGATATACATGAAATCCTGAAAATCATCTCTCCTTATCTTAAATACAAAATACAGAACTACTTGAAAAAAAAAAAAAAGCAGCTCCATTTACAAACTAGCTGATAAAAGAGAGAGGGAGGAGGGAGGGAGAAGAGTTCTTGCTATCTCAAACATTTACTGTTTATAGGAATTGAGAATTATAATACGATATAACACCCCTATGAATATTTTGTAAGATGCTCTGTTTAAAAGGAAAATTAAGAAAATAAACAGTTTCAAAGCAAATACAGAAAAGTCAACAATGTAATCTTGTCAAGATGTACATTATAAAAGCCAGAGACTAACGGGCTTCATTAGGGTCTGAAGTGAGCAAAAACTGCCTATTTTAAAACCTTGTCTTACTGCTTATAAAGAGGTACCTACATTAATGGATTCAATTTGTCCAAATTCCTCAAAAAGGTTGGTTAAATCTTGCTGTGTTGCTTTCTTGTCCACTTGGCCAACCCAAAGAGTAGTACTACATACTGTGGAGACAAATGAAACAGAAGGCTGAAATCAGACAGGTACTTCTCAAGCACTAATGACAACAAGCTAACAGTGACCTACTTAAAATATATGGCGACTGACATGAAACCATTATATTTACAACTCACTGAGACCCCAGCATCCACATTTCCAGAGTCAAATTCTTGCATCCTTAAGCTGCAACAGCTGTAGGTGTCAATGTCCCACTCCAGACTTAGGTGGGAAGAGAAGCTTCACAATTCCCCAGCTGATTCTAAAGTACAATAAAGTTTTGAAACTATTTTCTACCTGTGAACCTTCTCATACCTTTGTTTTGGAATGACTCAGTGGACTTTTTTCCCTAAACAACAGACAAATCTGAAAACTGTATTAACTGCCCTATCCTTAAAGAAATAATGTTTTGCAGAGAAATGCTAAAAGGGAAATGGGTAAACCAGGATTCCTTAACCTCTTGAAAGCTACTTCTTTTGTGTGTAAGCACACACATGTGTCTATGTGTATATGTTTATGTGAGTGTATGCTCCCATGTGTATGCAGGGGCCCAGAGAGCTCAGAAGACGGTGCTGGGTTCCTTAGACCTAACAGTTTCAGGTATTCCTAAGCCACTCGACAGGTGTGTTGGAATTGGAGCTCTATCCTCAGGACTGGGCATCAAGCATTCTTAACTGCTGAGCCATCCATCACTCCAAACTTAAAAGCTCTTTTGTTTTTTGTTCTTTTTGCGGGGGGGGGGGGGGGTTTTCTTTTTATTTAAAGAGAGTCCCCTGTAGCCTCAAGTGGCCTGGAAATCACAGAGATCCACCTACCTCTGCTTCCTGAGTGCTGGGATTAAACATATGCAGCCACCACACCTGGCTAGAAAGCTTTTCTTTTTATGAACAAAAATTTAAGACATCCTACATGCCATTAGATGTACCTTTTATGGATTTTGAATACCTCCTTTTATGCATTTACACAGCTTTAATGTGCTACATTTAGATTTTTTTTAATTTATTATTTTTATTTTATATGTATGTGTGTATTGCCTGCATGTAGGTAAATGCGCCCATGTCGTGCAATGCCCACAGAGAACAGAAGAGGCTGGTCAGATCCCCTGGAACTGGAGTTACAGACAGTTGTTAGCTGCCATGTGGGTGCTGGGATTCAGACCTGGGTCTTCTGCAAGAACAGTCAGTGTTCTTAACTGCTGAACTATCTCTCCAGGCCCACTGCATTTAGATTTTTATCAATGTCATTTTCTAGTATCTTGATCTTTACAGGAAAGATCTACAGCACGCTTATTCAAAAGTTAATTTAACCTTGAAATGTGATCTTGACAAGATCACTGCCAAGAAGCTCTACTTTTGCTGGTCAGAACTAGAACATCTTTCAGAAATGTGAAATCTTTGGGAATCATTTAGCCTTTCCCAAATGATTGTTCACTATCTCAGATAGTCTCACCCTATATAATTTCAACTGATGTCTCAATCATTCTACACTAAGATCTTTAACTTTTTAACATTTTAAATCAGATTCCAGGGGCTAGTGAGAGGACTCAGGTGATAAAAGCACTAACTGCCAAGCCATGCCACTTGAGTAGGACACCTGAAACCGACATGGTGGGAAAGAATGAACCCCCTCCAAATTGTTCTCTGATCTCCCTAGGTGCACAACAAAAGGTGTAAGCATTTGTGTGCCACACACACAGAAAAAAAGAAAATTCTTTAAAAAAAAAAAAAAGTGAATCTTAAATTTCAAAGACTACAAAGTCCCTTTTTACCAAAGTGGGATTGTTTAAATAGAAAATATCTCCCAAACCCTCACATGTCGTAGGCTCAATCCTTAGCACTACTGAAAAGTGGTGAAAGCTTTAAGAGATGGGGTCCAACTAGGGGCATGCCTTTAAAAGGGCACTGGCCCCTTCCCGACTCTCTCTGCTCCATAGCCACAATGAGATTCAGTCAGTCAAAAGCAACAGAGCCAACCAGCTATGGACTGAAAACACAAGCCAAAATGAATCTTTTCTATTAAGTTGATGTCACAGTGACAGAAAGACAACCAATACACAATGTAATGCAATGGAAACTAACACATGTAACAAGTCCCAGTGATCCGGATGTAAATGGGGGGGGGGGGGGGG
>NW_008356845.1:200572-250471 GCF_000622305.1 Nannospalax galili
CTCATTACCATGTCCTACATGTTCCAGCTGCCTCAGTCTCCCTAAATTATGCTAAGACATTTTCTAAGTTTTACATTGTTGCTCTGTACTTTTCCTCCCAAGAAGCACTAAAGATTGTTCCCAGTCCCAAAGAGAGGAAATGCCTGATCCCAGAATGTTAGTCTATCGATGTTTCATGTCCCCTGGACCACTACTGAAAACTGTATCCTAAACTCTGTTGTCAAGGGCCAGAGTTACCTACCACATATATTTAAGATGTATTGAGAGAATACTGATTACAGGAAATTAGTACTTATTCTGGCTAAGGAGAGTTATGAGGTATAAAAGAGAGATATTCAGCACTGTACATTCTCATGTGCTTGCAGAGTTTTCCTTCCTAAAATGCCTGACTAGTAAAAATAAAACAGCAACAGAAAATAAATTCCAAAGGAATGAAATTCTGCTACTTGGGTGAACATGCATGGAACTATATGACACCATGCTAAGAGAAATACACTAGGAACAGACAGACCAAAACATATTTCATAGACTGGTTACATAGATGTGAAAAGTCTACTTCACAGAAGTAGAGAGCATAAGTGGAAACAGAGGCCAAGAAGAGCATGGGAAAGGACAGAGACTGATGGCCCAGTACCAAAACAGCTACAGAAGAGAACCTTAGACTTTACTGTGTATACCTAGCTATGTGAACAGGTATACGGGTGGACAAAATCCAATATTCCAGAGAGGAGACCAAGAGAGGGCAATACAGGTCAGGAAGAAGAATGAAAGATAGGCAAAAAATACACAAGCCACGAAAGGGGATATAAAGGTATTTTTATTTTCTACGTTCAAGTCTGTCATATGTAGGTTTTTCTTTCTTCTTATCAAGGCAGGTAAGTGAATTCAATTTTCAGCTCTTGGACAAAATTATGATTTGCTATTATTATGGAATTCCTTGTCCATCTGTAGTCTGTTAGTTGACCTTAGAAGTTATAATGAACCAACAAACTTCTTGGCAGAATCTGGCAGGAAAAACAATTCATTCTATGTTTTGACATGAACCTTCTCCCAGCCAGTTCCTGGACCAAACCTACCATGACCAAGTCTATTTGAAGTGCAAGAAAAAGATTAACCCCATATAAAGAGGAGGAATAGCTTGAACTATAGGCAAATCTCTACTAATACAAAAGCACAAGTTTATAATTTGTTTTAACAAAGCTGGCCTGGAGGTACTGCTCAGTAGTATGGTACTACCTACCATATGCAAAAGCCTTGGGTTTAACCTCCAACACCACACACAAATTAATAAATGAATGATTAAGTACATAAGAATATAGAAAAGTCTATCTCTGTATACTAATTACTCCCGCAGATTGGAATGTTCCCAACTAGCAAGGACACTATTGACAGGAGTTGTGGTGTTATGTTACAGATATCAGCCTAATGTATTTTACATGCCATTAGTTGTCATATTTAACAATTTCATTAAAAAAACTCAATGATCTTGTGTATAACTTGCTAATCTGCTTTTCTATCATAAAAATTTGGGGCAAAATTATTGAATTAACAAGTCCCCTTTTCAATTTCATAGTCTGAGAATAAATTTGGTTCAGAAAATTTGTAGCAGAAAACTAGGTGTTTTTTGAAAGTGTGTCCAGGGAGGTCAGCATGCACATGTGGAGGCTAGAGACCAACCTTGGGTGTCAGTCTTCAGGAGCCACTGTAATTTTTTTTCTTTTTGGAAACATGATTTCTTGCTGGCCAGGAGCTCATCAAGTAGGCTAGGCTGGCTGGCCAGGGAGTCCCAGGGCTCTGCCTGTCTCCTCCATCCAGCACTGGGATTACAAAGGAGTCACCAAGCCAGGCATTTCACGTGGGTGCTGGAGGACAAACTCAGGTCCTCATGCTTCTGCAGCAAGTACTTTGCTAACTGAGCTATCACCCCTGCCCCAGAAAACTAGTTTTGTTTTTTGGGGTGGGTCTCCCTGCAGCCCCAGCAGGCCTGGAACTATATAGAGCAGGCTGGATTCACTCTCACAGAGATCCATCTGCCTCTGCTTCCCAAGTGCTGAGACTTGTGGTACGCCACCATGTCTAGCTCAGAAAACTAGTTTTTAAAATACTCATTAAAACCAAGGTTTTACAGAGGCATGTTCCTTACCACTTAGCGTTTTAGATCTAACCGGGGGCAATCCTTTTTTCTGGCGTTCTTTTTCCCTTTCTCTAGCTCTTCGTTCACTTGAGTAAGAGCGTGATGATTTTCTCTTTCTTTCTCTTGAGCGGGAACGTGATCGCTTTCTATGCTTTCGTTTGCGAGAACCAGAACGTGACCTGGACCTTCGTTTTCTTGGCGACCTATGGGGAAAATTAAAGTTATTTTCCCCCTAAGAACAGTATCATCTTTAATCAAATGTCTTGACTTGGAGTTAGAAAGAGCAGTTATCTTACCTAGCTACCTCTTAAAACAGCCTATAGTGTAGTCAAGTATTAAAATATGCATTTTGCTCAAGTTCACATTACTCAAAATGTTTATTTAATGATTCTAAGTCCAAGGGATTATTCACCAAAAAACAGAGAAAGAAGGAAGAATGAAATTCAATTAAACGGCTCACTTTCTTAGTGCTTGCCAATTCATTTTCAAACCAAACAGGAATGAAAGACCAAAGAAAATTAAATGACTATTTAGATGACCCAAATGTCACCTATTTAAAATGAAGAAACAGAAGGCTTTCAATAGTATCAGGTCACCATATGATTCTGTCCAACAGTTCTCAGCATCCAAAATGTGCTGGGTCTTGGCTTCACAGGGTAATAATACTGAGGCACTTCCAACATTTACTCTGTGTTTTCAAATGAATTCACATGTCAAGGACAAAGTGTAAGAATTGTCAAAGAAAGATGACTTTGTTTTTATTATATGACATGTTTACTAAACATTTGTGGAAACGTTTGTGTGGCTATCTGTGGGAAGCATTTTTGGCATCACTGTGAGGTAATAAAGGATGTAAGAAATAGAGCTGAGCTAACAGATATATCTCAGAAGTAGGAACATCCTAAGTTAGGTGTCATCGGAGTATCTTCTACAATCAAATGACAGTCCCATGATATAACTGTTACTGTTACATATATTTCTTAAATGGCAGGCATATGAACAAAGATGGTCTTTCAGATTTTTACTTCAATTACTTTTTCCCACAATTATTTTTTTAAATAATCACTTTACAATAAGTACTTATTTTAATCTTGATGCAAAGAAAGCATAGAATACTGTTATTAAGGAACCTTGAACGAGATCGTGAATGAGTTCTTGATCTTGAGCGAACAGCCACTTTCTTAGCTTCTGGTTCAAAGATCTCCTCTTCTACAGCATCCTGTCCTTCGTCTATATCCATATCCTTGAAAGGCAAAAATATGAGGAAGCGAAAAGCCTAGTTTAGATTTGCTGTACAAGTGACAACTCTGCCTTTAAAATTATTCACAATACAGTTTAAAAGCCCAATAGGAACAAGAGCGAGGGTGTGGAACAGGGGTGAGAAAAATATTCGTACAACATATCACCATCATACAATGTTCTTATATGGTTTCTTTAAATGACTTTAAACATTTATGACTCAGAAAAGACTTTTACCTGTTGTTGTATATCTATGGAATCATCTAAATTTGTTTCAGGTTCAAGAAAATGTTGCTGGCTACTTCCTTGTGATGGTGATGCTGAATGTTCTGACCCAAATGTTCCCTCTTGGCTGTCCTGAGGAGTTACCTGTCGAGAACACACAAATATTCCGTGAGAACTTTATTACAAATGAAAACTTAAATATACCAAACACAACAATTAAATACTTAAGAGGAGTCGTATTTACGACAAATGATTTCTAAGGTAATAAATCTAAAATTTTATTTTATATAAATCAAAATTTACTGTTTAAAAGGAAGGCACCACGAACAGGGGGCCATAAATATTTGAATATAATGGTTACATGGATGTAGATCTTCATGTATATTTATAAAATGTTGTAAAAAGCCCAAATGTTACTCCCAGAATTAATGATTTAGCAAAGCTATCCTCGATTTGGTCTTTACCTAACTTCCTTCTCTAAGAATTCATAAAAGAGTAACAAGAGAGTACACTGAGATGCATACTAGTATAAAGTTTTCATACAAATTAGGCAATGAAGCCTAACTTCAAAGGTAAGGTAATATTGTTTGAATATTCCCTACTAGTATAATAATTACAGTAATATTATATAGTGTTAGGGCTTATTTAATGAGTATTAAGCTCATTAAATCACAAATACTATTTATTTTTAACTAAAATATGGAGAAACTCATTATCATGGGGGGGGCAACTTGGTAGAAAACTCTCCTAGAACATAATCTTGTGGCTGTCTAGATTCAGTAAGTTCCTAGTGGTGCACAGGCCAAGAACAGAGTACTATGGAAAGGAGCAGGGAAAACCAACGTTCCCTTGTTACAGATTATGTTCATGAACATCAATTCCCAAAGAAAAAGTATCTATATACATTTTAGAACTGCAAAAGTAATAAGGGTTGAGAAAAGAAATAATTCCATTAAAAAAAAATCAGACAAGATATGTATATACTAGTTTAGGCAGGCACTACACAGTTCTACGCAGATATAAGAAATTCTACCTGATTCAACAAGAAAGCATAGGAAGTGAGACTATCAATGAACTTAATGTTCACTTCTCATGGTTGTTCACCTGCTTATTAAGATGAGACCTGGGAAGCTCTATTCTTACAAATCATCAGGAGTCAGTTAAAAGACTGCCTGATCCATTAATTTTGCTTTAGTTGCATCACAGTTATTTCTAAAAGTCTGGGTTTTTTTACTTTAAAAAATACCTTCTGAGCATGGTAGTGCATGCCTTTAATCTTAGCACCTTCTAAGCAGAGGCAGGCAGATCTCTGTGAGATCAAGGCCAGCCTGGTCTACACAGTGAGTTTGACCCCAACTGGGGTTACAGGGAGACCCTGTCTCAAAAAGACCAAAAACAAGGGGCTGGAGAGATGGCTTGGCAGTTAAGAGCACTGGTTGATGTTCTTGCAGAAGACCCAGGTTCGAATCCCAGCACCCACATGGCAACTAACAACCATCCATAACTCTAGTTCCAGGGGATCCAACAGCCTTTTCTGACCTCCGTATGCACTGCACGACACGGGTGCACTTACCTACATGCAGGCAATACACGCATACACATAAAATAAAAATAATAAAATTTTTTTAAAAGACCAAAAACAAAACAAAACAAAAAGAAGAGAGAAGAATTTCAAGCACATTCAATAACAGAATAAATATGTAAGAGTGATCCTGAAAAAGTTTACGGGCCTTAGGAATTCAATTCACCATAGTATATATGATTTTTTCCAAACTATGAGTTCTATGAAGGGTTTATTTCAAAGTTCACAATATAAAGACTAACAAGATGGCTCAGGGGGAAAAGGTGCATCCAACCAAGGCTTACAACCTGGGTTCAATTCCTGGAGCTCACATGGTTGGAGGGAAAGAACCAGATTCTACAAGTTGTCCTCTGACTTCATGCATACGCTGTGGCAATTGTAGCAGTGCCTCTACCATACATACACAAACAAAATACATAATTTCTTTAATGCATGCTCACATATACTAAATAAATAAATAAATGCTAGGTATATTTTTTTAGGAGAACTTACCCTAGCTACAATCTGAAATCTATTTTTCATTAATCTCACTGCCATAGAAAATTACTAACACAATAGTGCACAGTTGCAATTTTAAGCGCACCTGACATTCTTCTCTAATAGTGTCATGAAACATGCTAAAACTGATTATTTTATGGACTGCTACAATAAAACAATTTCAATGCAAGATCAGGATTCCTGTCATATTTAAGCTGCATAGTAAACTATTTACAATGAAGTTTAAAATACATTAGGCTTAGCCGGGCGTGGTGGCGCACAGCTGTAGTCCCAACAGTTGGGAGGCAGAGGCAGGTGGAGCTCTGTGAGTTCAAGGCCAGCCTGGTCTACATAGTGAGTTCCAGGCCAACTGGGGGTACAGGGAAACTCTGTTTCAAAAAGACCAAAAAACAAACAAACAAAAAAATACATTAGGCTTACGAGGGCTATCTTTTAAAACTACCTTTTAAGTCCCTTAATATCTGAGGGAACAAGCATTTTTGGGGGGGAGGTGGGTCCTTTTTGAAACAGGGTCTCCCTGTAGCCCCAGGTGGCCTGGAGCTCACTATGTAGACCAGGCTGGCCTTGAACTCAGAGATCTGCCTGCCTCTGCCTCCCAAAAGTTGGGACTACAGGTATGTACCATTACGCCCAGCTCTACAAGCAATTTTTTTCAAAGCTGATAAATACATTCAGTCGAAGTCAATAGACAGGGGTCCCATGTATCACAAAAGAACTAAAAGGGCAACAAACCAGTGTCATCTTACAAAACACAAACATGTTCTACATCAACAACTTAAATGGCTAAATCAACTCTTAGATGTCAGGAAGGCTTTCAACTTCATCTTAAGTTTTGTTACATAATTCTTATTCTGACAGGTTTTTAAAAAATTATTTTTGATTTATTTTTATTTTATGTATATGAGTGTTTTGCCTGCATGTATGTAAGTGCACCCATGTTGTGCAATGCCTGTGGAGGTCAGAAGGGGTGTGTCAAGATTCCCTGGAACTGGAGTTAAGGAGAGTTGTTAGCTGCCTCATGGGTGCTAGAAAATGGAACGTGATAGAATGTGTGAATTGCAGAAGAGCCAGAAGCCTCATTAGGGAAAGCCATAAATCCCTTAAAGTGTCTAACTGGCTGACCCTTAACTGAAGTGTGGCCTTGCTCAAGCCTGGCTCTGCTCACCCCTTATCAGTTGGTCACTCCCAAGCCTGAGAAAAAGTGTTTGTGGAGCTCACCTGTCTCCTCTAAGGCCACAGATAACACTCTCCGCCAGTTTCTGGGGGAAATAATCTTGAGAAGGAGACCCTCAATCACTCCAAGGACACCAAGCCCAGGCACTAACTCAACTCCCCACTAAGTGCAGCTGTGTCCCACAACCCTGGTATAAGAATCCCCGTAGAAGCGTGGTTCCCGTGGACAGCCTCTACCCCTCACTGTATCTTTGTATAAAGGAAGGTCTATTCCTCGCCTGTGGCAGGTCTGGCTCTGGTTTCTTGTCTCCTATTTTTCTATCTTTCCTTTTATTTTCCAAAAATCTAACAGAACCTGGGTCCTCTGGAAGAGCAGCCAGTGCTCTGAACCACTGAACCGTCTCTCTAACCCCCTAATTCTGACAGTTTTTACATAGTTTTTACTGCAAACTCATCTTAAGCTCTGAAAATCATCCCACCCCACTTGAACTGTAAGTTTAATTAACTACTGAGCAGCTTAGTGCATGGTATAACCATAACAATCCACTGAAATTAGTTTTAGTTTCTTGAGTTTTCTTTTTGGCAGTTTTATTTGACATTACTATTTATTCTCTTGTACAGATCAGAAGAACAAAGAGAAAACTTACTTTAAGAAACTAAATTTATTCTATTATCTTCTACTTACAGCAGGAGACCTACTGGAACCTTCGCTAAATCTAAGAGACCTATTTTACTGTGTTTTTGCAACATTTTGCTATTTCATCATTCTCAAAAATTATTTCATGATTCCAACTATAACAAAACGTTTTTTTTAAAACTCAACCATTTAAGGATGATTCAGTAAGAGGTAAAATGGCAACAGTACTATTTACAGTCTGCTTTTAGTCTTTCTTTGAATGGTAGAAATTTAAAATATTTAACTTTCTAACTCATATTGGAAAAAGAAAACTCACAGAGGTAGAAGATGAATGCAAAGAAATACCACATTCTAGACTCTAATAATGATGGGAAATTAAACATGCAAGCAAAAAAAGGTAGGGCTAGGAATTTTCAAAGAGCCATGCCCTGAAGGTACTTCTCAGAGCAAAAAAACTAGTGCAGAAAAGCAGGCCTGTAAGGTCAAAAAAAACAAAGGAAATAACTTCGTTTCCTGAAACTACACAATTAGGACATTAGCATGCATTATTTTGCAAGAACTTGAAATATTCTACCTAGCCAGAAGAATTTAATTTAAAAAAAAAGGTTCACAAAATTCCCAAAAGTCATCCCTATTTCTTCAGTGTCACTTCTGTAAATTATTTGACTGAAAAAGCCAATAAGAAGTAAATAAATAAATATCCACAGGATCTAGACAGCAAGTGACATTTTTTTCTGTTCTATATCTTCAGCATATAAACCACTAGTTTCTTTAATTACACCTTCATAACAAAGTAGCAATAAAATATTGAAAAACATAAGAAGATCATAGTTAAGATCAGTCTCCACAATCTTCTTTTGAGACTGGCACTTAACATTTGTCTGTGTCCTTATACTTTCTCACATATAGGTACTTTTCTTCTTTTTTTCCCCTTCTGTAGAAATGATGGGAAAGAGTCTGTTAAAAGCTTTACCAGAATCATTCACTTGCGGTGGTGGTGCAGAGGCAGAACGATCTCACAAGCCAGCCTGGTCTACTGAAGGAATTCATGTCAAACTCACTACATTTATAGGATTTACACATCTGGGAACTCTTGCATCTTTGGCATCCTACTATGTATTTGACTCCATAGACAGTAACTCATTTACAACAACTCACGGCTCATAGCATCATGCTTGCCTCTACTCTCTCCACTGCATATTCTGAAGCAAAGTAAATGACACAATTTTGGATGTCCCATGGGCAGGGCTTCATTATTAATAGGGTGAAACAATATTTTTCTCACAATTTTTTTAAAATCTTACATTAGCATTTCATCTTAAGGTATAATTCTGGTGTCATCTTTTGATTACGCTAATAGAACAATTAACAAAATCATGAACTCAAACTCATTCTAAGAAATCACTCCTTTAGGATATGATTTCTAGTCCTTTCTAGCCCTGGCCTTTCCCCCCCCTCCCCAGAAACACTCTCTAGTTTTCAACATTCTTTAAATTTTATTATTATTTTTGGTCTTTTTTGAGACAGGGTCTCCCTGCAGCCCCAGCTGTCCTGGAACTCACTACGTAGACCAGGCTGGCCTTGAACTCAGAAAACTGCCTGCTTCTGCCTCCCGAGTGCAGGGATTAAATCCACCACAAACTGCTGCTGTGATATTCTGCAATGAGTAGAGTGGGACTATCAGCTCCATTCCTTTAAGACACTATCATAATTTTGGAGCCATTATATTGAGCTATGGGTCAACAAAAAATGCTTAGTTTCCCTGAAAATCTCATTTTATCTTTTAAAAAAAAAAAATTGCCCAGGATCCAGGACTTATCAGACAGTGAAGCTCGGCACTCCAGAACCTTTCCATTGACAGATGCAACTTGCCACGGGGTCACCAGCCCAGGCCCTCCTGCACCTCATAGGGTCCCAGGCTCCTCATTTTATATTTTAAAAAATTAGTTATTTGTTTTTATTTTATGTTTCTGAGTGTTTTGCCTAAGTGTACCACATGCATGCAATGCCCAAAGAGGCCAAAAGAGGGCATCGGATCCCCTAAAACTGGAGTTGAAGACAATTGTTAGCTTCTGTGTGAGCACTGGGAGAACCCAGGTCCTCTGCAAGAACAGCCAGTGCTCTTAACCACTGAGCCATCTCTCCAGTCCCACATTTCATCTTTTTTTAAAAAGATTTATTTTTATTTGTATATGTGTGCCAGTGCCCACAGAGGCCAGGAGAGGGTATCAGAACCCCTGGAGCTAGGGTTGCTGAGAGTTGTGAGGCCCCTGATATGGGTACTGAGAACTGAACTTGAGTCCTCTAAAAGAGCAACAAGAGCACTTAACCCCTGAACCATCTCACTCCAGCCCCTCATTCCATTTCAAGAGCACTAAGATGACTAGTTTGGTAGAGGCAATCACACAACTCATTACATTTACCTGTTGCCCAGTTAACTTACTTTCTGATTCTAAATCTGTCAGTTTTACATGATTTTTTCCTTCACCATTCCTTTTTATCATCAGGTTCATTTTGAACAACAGAGCTTTAAAGAACTTCTTTCCTGTAGGGGAGGGGGTCTAAATATGATGAAGATGCAGCGTATGAAAATTCACAAAAATTCACTTTTAAAAAAAGAAAGAACTTCTATTCCCTACAAAGGGATCTTATTACTTCATGTATCAAAATTCTGAAACGAATACATGGAGTAATTAGTTCTTTTTTTGGTAGGTGACATTCTTAGGCCAGACTTCCTCCCTTCAGGTTTCTGCTAAGTCTTATATCAATGACAAAGGAGTCACAGCTGGTACAACCTTGCCTTTACTGATTCTGCTAAACCTTCGAACATGGCAGTGACTAAGGCAATTCAACATGTATACTGATAGCTGAACAAAATCTGTTATTTGGATGGAAGCATCACCATCACCTTTTGCCTATATAAGCTTTGTGACTTACAGCCAGTTCCTTTGACTTAAACAAACGTAGCTTCCTTTTTTTTTTTTCCCCCAGTCTTTTTGAGACAGGGTTTCCCTGTAGTTCCAGCTGGCCTGAAACTTGCTATGTAGACCAAGCTGGCCCCGAACTCACAGAGATCCACCTGCCTCTGCCTCCCGAGTGCCAGGACTAAAGGCATGCACCACTACACCTGGCCAAATGTAGCTTCCTTTAAACAACAGCTCAAAGCTCTTATCTTCTTGGATTCTCACCTCTATAACCTAAAATAAACCTCTTACTCAGACCAATTCACAGAACTGGTTCATCAGACCAAGGTGTGTATCCATTCTTATATTTTTAAGAATGAGTTCCAGCAAACATCACTAATACACATTTTGATTACAGAAACAACTATAGAGTTCTCTAAGAAAATACCTTAGAGAGGAAATAAAGTACCTGGTAAAAACAAACAGATTTGGGAAAGTATTTCTAAAAACTAGAGTTGAACAAAAACCAAACATCCCACAAAAATGCCAGTCCACAGAAAACACAGCAGTTCTAGACTACAGTCAGGTGTGAACCTTTTGAGGCTGCTGCTGCTCCAGGAGCTGCTGTCTAAGGTGCTCAAGGTTCTGTTGCTGCAGCTGTTCTGCTATCTGATGAAAGATGGAGCTGTTCACAGAGTCTGACACGTGTGAGCTAAAAAGAGGAAAGGGGAAAAAAAATGTTTTTAAATGTACTAAAGGTAATATCAAAATGAGTATTCAGAGAAAACCAAACAAAAAATGTCAACCTGATGAAATGTACTCTATTACAACGTTTGCTTTTTGAAATACTAATGCCCCAAATGGAGTACTCTGGACCATTAATACATTAAAAGAGAAACAGATCCAATGTTTCAAAACGTTAGAGATGCTCTGTTAAAGAGCTGACATTACTGTCTCATGCTACACATATGTATAGACTATACATACAAATTAGTGGTTTATATTATAGCATTTAAAGAAAATCTCAAACACTTGTAAAAAAGGGTAAGTGTATATAAATATTGTCAATTTTTAACTCCTTTTAAACCATGAGACAGTGGGAAAACATTCTATCCGTATGTATAAAATCTACAATGATCATGGAACATCAGCTTTATACAATGTTTGCTTTAGAAAGCATCACATTATTAGGTATGTTAGCAAAAAGAGACAGTGTTTAGATAAGAGAAAGTAAAAATTTAACTGTACTCTTTGAAATTCACACCTGGAATACACCTGGAATTCCGGGTGCCATAAGGTAAGACATGAACAAAAAAAGGGCACCCCCAAAGGGGTGAGCCAGGTGGTGAGACGTCCTGAAACAGCTGAGAAGAAGAGTACGTCATCTGGAGCAAATAAACCTACAGGGAAGAGTGATACCTATCTTCAAACACTGACAGGCCACATCACAGGGATTAGGAGTAATAAGTTTATTCCCTTCTTCAGAGAGTAAAGTTTGAATCAGTGTAGAGAAAAGAAGGGAGGTGGGGGATTCTGTTCAAAACACAACAGCAGTCACTAAAGTCTTTTCTCAGAGGCATTGGATACACTGGATACATAATTATCAGGACTGTTCAAAGAGATTCTAATGTTGTTCAGGACACTGATCTATATGATCCCTAATGATCTTTTTCAACTTTACAATTTGGAAACTTTACACTGTTTTAAATTTTGTCAAGAAAAAATCCCTATATCAAGTATATGTATTTGTATTTTATATATTTAATAATACTATTATATATTATGCCAATATATAAAACGAGTAACCCTGCTGGAATTGAAGTCCCAGAGGCTGTTCTCTGCTCTAACCATGCCCCTCCTCCCACTCCCAACCTTCCTCACTCATGTCCTCCTCCCGATGGTCACCAAAGACCCTCACAAAACAGGGCTCTAGAATACTGTCGAAGAACACCACAAATAAAATACTCAGGGACTTAAAAATAGAATCCATTTTTTTTTCTTTTTGGTCTTTTTTTGAGACAGAGTCTCCCTGTAGCACCACCTGTCCTGGAACTCACTATGTAGGCTGGGCTGGCTTTGAACTCACAGAGATCCGCCTGCCTCTGCCTCCCAACCCAAGTGCTGGGATTAAAGGCGTGCGCCACCATGCCCAGCCAGAATCCATTTATTTAAATACACAAAAGCCATATAACCCCAATCCTTAATTTTAACTAGTTAGCACATCTCAGAAACTGTCATACTTCCTAAAAGTGAACCATGGCAGTAGAAGCAAAATTCTGTCCTAATACAAATATTCCTAGAAATAATTTAAGGCCAACAGAGATATAGAAAATATCACAACTAGACTTACCAATAAGCTTATTAATTTTCCTATAGGAAACTTTGATATAGCCCAACTATTTGCAAAGATCTGAAAAAGAATCCAAATAGTCTAGGGAGGTAATAAGACAGTAAGTCTAACCACCTTTCTGCAATGTTAGTGCTCACAGCTAAAGCATTTATTCAAGTTATTCAAAGCATATTCAGTGTTTCAGGTTGTAACACCCCACCCAGCATTTATAATAGCAACAGAAAAGAAATGACAGTTACAAAGAAAAACATAATTCTTACAGTTGAGGAGTAGGAATTTCCTTTTTGGGTTCTTCACTATGCTCAGAATCTTCCCCAAAATCAAACCTATCCATCAACTTCTAAGGGAAGGGAAGAAAGAGACAAATTAAAAAGTGCTTCAAACAAATGTTACCTATATTTTAAATTTCAATGGTACCATTGGTCTGTCTCAGCAATTTCAAGTTCAAGTGTCTCAGACCATTTTGTACTGTACTGTAACAGAATACAGCAGTATGAGTCAGTCTTTCCTATAAAGTGTGTTAGCGCACACAGCAGTCATCCTCATACACGACATCTTTCTGCAGCTGCACTAATTCCTCATCAGGGACAGTCTGAAAACATTAATATGTGCCTTGATTCTTTCAAGGGAAATCATATTCACATATTTTTATTAATATATTATCAGTTTATTTTATTGTTAATTTTCAATGTGCCTCATTTATTAACTAAGCATCATCTAAAGTATTTGTATCAGGTTAAACAAACAAACAAACATGGTATTGTGGGTATGGTGTATGGTGGCACACCTTTAATCCCAGCATCGAAGGAGGAGGGCAAGGCCAGCCTGAGATGAGGCCAGCCTGGTTGACATAGTGAATTCCAGACCAGTTGGAGCTAGAGGGAGACCTTGTCTCAAAAAGCTCCCTCTCTCCCCACAAAATCCCAAAACATGGTGTATATATATTTATATATGGTTCAGTACTAGCTCTGGTTTCAGGCATCCAGTAGGGGGTGCTAGAATGTATCTCCTGAAGACTAGAGCAACTACTGTATCATCATGCAGCAAAACAAATTATGAAATAGGCAAAGGCAGTACAGACACTAAAATTCTTATTTACGGAAGATAAAGAATTAAAATAATTAAGTGGCTTACAAATCGTAATATAACTTGATAAAATAATTAGGACCATATCAACATTATCTATTCCTAGACTAGTAAGATCCTTACTTTAAAATGTGCTCTAGCTACTTAAGAATAAATTAGACTTGGATGGTGCTGGCCAAAATAGTCTAAGAACCCAAGAAATTAGCATGTTCCTATGAAAAGAATATCAGCAGAAATAATATGCACAACCATGTATGTATGTAATTTAAATTTCTACCTTATTGAAGGAGACTCCCTGATCTAAGGGAGTAAGCGTGTTAGCTGCCGCAGCTGCAGCTGTAAGCTGTGCTGTGAGCGCCTGCAACTGAACCACAAGACCAGCATCCAGGGCCTGCAGGATGGAAGGCTGAGGCTTCTGCTGTTGTATCTGCAGGGTCTGTATTAGCTGCTGTAGCTGGGAAGGAGAACAATCATTACAAAACAGTACTGGGTCTTATCTATAACAGTGTCCATCAAAGACATTTTTTTAACCAATAAGTTTTACCATTCTATACAGAATAACCAATCTTTGTACTTCTGAATCTTTACTAAGTTTGTCCTGCTTTTGGAAAGTTATGAGAATTTTAAACAAAATAGTCATTCCATAACAAAGCAAACAACTCCTCACAAGTTAACTACCATTTTTCACCAAGCTTCTCATCCCGTCGTCAACTAACTCTACAAAGGTAAGCACTGACTAGAGTTTCGGCTAGCACTCAGACTTACCATCTGAGAACATACTGCCTGAATGCAGGAGAGAAGCTTGCTTGTTCAACAGAGAAGAGTCTGAGACTAACAAAATGAATCATGAATGATGAGCAAATGACAGCCACAGCACCCCTGAACCCACTACTCACCCATCCTTTAAAAAAAAAAAACAGGTAAAGGGCCGCAGAAAAGGCTGTGTATAAAGGTGCTTGCCTTCAAACTGCCAACCTGAGTTCACTCAATCCACAGGACTCACATGGAAGAAAGGGAGAAAACGCCTGCAAGCTGTTTGACCTCCACAAATAAGCCAGGGTACGTGCACACCCACACGTATAAGCACACAGACACAAAAACATACATAACAATAATACTCTTAAGAGTTCTTAAGAAAGCCCTACTACAGGCTAGAAATATGGCTCAAGATGGCTCTTGAAGATCCAGGTTCGATTCCCAGCACTCATGTGGCAGTTAACCATTTGTAACTCCAGTTCCAGGGGGTCCAACATCCTCTTCTGATATCCAAGGACACTTTATGACATGAGTGTACTTATATACATGCAGTCAATACACTCAAACACATAAACTAATAAATAATATTTAATAAAAAAAAAGAAAGCCTTACTACACTCCAACTTGGTAAGTACTAACCCTTTAACAATTACAGTTTCAACTTATTTCTAATGTTCTGCAGCAAAGGAGGGTAGTTATGGTGACAGCAATTCATTATTTTAAAATAATCAGAAATTTAAATGCTCCCAACAGAAAGAAATAAAAGGCTAGGCTGGTAAGTATGCCATGTACTCTGACCTGAACATTACAAATTACATACATGCACACTGTTTGTCAGTGTGTAAACTACAATTTCTAAAAACTTCTAAACCTAGGTTAACTAACAGTTATCAGTTTAGATTAGAAAAATAAAAACAGCAAAGCTAATAATAGCTAGGATAGTTATACTCTTCTAAGTTCAATTTGTAGTATGAGACGGCCAAATACTATGTAAGGTAGCAATGAATAATCTTATACCCATCTTTTTGTTGTTAATATTTTATTATTTTTATTTTATGTGTATGTGTGTACTGCCTGCATGTAGATAAGTGCACCCATGTTGTGCAATGCCCGATGAGGACAGAAGAGGCTATTGGATCCCCCCCGGAACTGGAGTTACGGACAGTTGTTAGCTGCCATGTAGGTGCTGGATTCGAACCCAGTGTCTTCTGCAAGAACAACCAATGTTCTTAACAGCTGAGCCATCTCTCCAGCCCCTCTTAATATCTACCTTAAAACAACACTATCATGAAACAAATTGGAGTCATGTAATTAACAAAACTACTAATGTAATCAAGAAAGAAAAAAAAACCCATAAAATAATGTGACTACTAAGGTCAACAAACACATCAAGAAGACAAGATACCTGGAGCTGGAGAGATGGCTCAGCAGTTAAGAACACTGGCTGCTCTTGCAGAGGACCCAGATTGGATTCCCAGCACCTACATGGCAGCTAACAACCATTCATAGCTCCGGTTCTAGAGAAATCCAATGCCTTCAGTCCTGACCTCCACAGGTATTGCATGGCACAGGTACACTTACATGCAGGTAATACACTCATACACATAAAATAAAACAATTTTTAAAAAAAATAGAAGACAGAGTTCTGTAAATCATTAGAATAAGGGAAACAAGGCAGCCGGGGATGGAGGGGGCCATATTCCTTCACGTACTAGATTGTCCCTTGGGACAACCCCGTGGTGTTACTTTTCCCCAAGTAACACCAATAGTCAGCATTTCCTCTACTGACTGTCACACTTGACTTGGACAGTACCCTGTTGTGTCAGTGACACAGCACCGGCACTTACTACATGCAAGTTAACTTGGAGCTTTGTATAGAATGAACTTTTTATACAAGCTATAAGGGACAAGCATTAATGTTCATCATGAACTACCAAATGAAAACTACGAGTCACAAGTGCTATGCATAGTGTTCCTGTTTTCATAAAGCACAATAACAAAACACAGCATTATCCTTAGGTGGTAGGCTATAAACAACATATTAGGAAAAACATTATTGACCTAATAGAACACTACTCACCTGTTGACCTTGAGGACTCTGTAAGATCTGAGCAACAGCTGTAAGTGTATCTGTGTTTGTTATCTGAGATACCCAAGGATCAGATAAGCCCTGGACCACATTGGCTGGAGTAGCAGGTGTCACAGGTGTTCCTTTTTAAAAAAGACATCACATACACCCAAATCAATACATAAATAAGACTTGAAAAAGCTGAAGAGATTTAGTAATTTATATCAACAAATTAATGTTTTCACTTTATTGTCTCCATCTTGAAAAACCATTTAAATCCTTTGTTATTAGTGGTTTTTTAGAAAATCCTCCTGAAAACCCACAGCAGTATCTGTCCATACTTGTCTTCAATAAATTAAGCTACTACTTTAATGAAGCCCATAACACTTAACAGTCATCAAAAATTTATATTGAAGAAAATTCTTTAACATGAGAAAATAATAAAAACAGTCTTTGATGATGAAAACTGAGTTTGTGTAAAATCATTTTCTTGTTTAAAACTGCTGATATATGGACATCAAAAACTATGTGCCAAAAAAGTTAACAAATTTAATTCTGGGTTCAGATTAACATTTTTAAACATCATTTAAATGACCCAAAGAAGATAGGATTTTGAAATTATTACTAAAACTGTCTTGGCTTTATTAAACAGCTTTTTGGGTTTTCTTAAAAATTAAGTTTCTCTAATTGTCTATAAATACCAAGTTGGTTTATATGCAGTTAAGGAGGTTACAAATAAGCTAAATCAAGAGAACCTCCACTAGGGTCTAAGGATGTGTCTCTGGGTAGAGTGATTCCATGACATACATAAAGCCCTGGGTTCAAGACCTAGTAACACAAAACAAAAGAACTGAGAGACATACTTTCTAAATTTACTATACTTATGCTTCTGGTGATTGAACAAAATTTAAAAAATTTAAAACCAGCTTTCTGTATTTTAGATCTACACAAAAATGTAGTAAGTGAATTAGTTTTCCTTCTCCAATCACATTTTCTTTCATTTAATGTCAGACAAATTCTCTAGCAGGGTCAGCTTGTTACTTTAGACATGAATAATGACAGGGCATAAAGTCTGACTGACACACTGGGTCTACACTATAGACACATACCTGGAGTATTGCTCATAGCAGCGGTAGTACCAGCCAAAACAGGTGTGACAACCGGAGGGGGAATCCCTGCCGCCATATCCAAAAGAGGCTGAATAATCTCACTCTTAAACACATTATTCTTCTGCCATAAGTTTAATACTCGTACTATTTTACTCTAAAAAGAAGGAAAAGCGACATTTTGATTTTCTGCCTTCAAAACCTTATCAGACAATTTCATACAGGTTATTCGAGCACAGGATGCAAAAGAGAAATTAAACACCTTCTTCAACAGCTCCCCGGGGGAGACAACTAGGCTCGATCTTCTATGTATGCCAATTCATATGAGCCTGTTGGCATGACTGCCTAGACAACTGCCGTAGAACTCTTAATTTTTTATGACTATTTTACGTGTGCACGTGCTCCATGGCATGCATGTGGAGATCAGAAAACAACTTTTTGGAGTTGGTTCTCTCTTTTCACCTTTATGTGAATTTCAAGGCTTGAACTATGGTCACCAGGATTGCATAGCAAACACTTTATTGCTGAGCCATCTTGCCAGCCCTGCCCTAAGAATTCTGAGGCAGAGTCAGGCTCTGTATCTTAATACTGAAGCTACACATACATAAAGGTGAATTTAACTTTGACTCATACAAGGATTACCTACTGAACTTAAGAAAAGAAACTTCAGGGCAAAGTCCTCAAGTTTCATTTTATAAACTACCTAAACATGGGGGGGGGGGGAAAAAACCTGTGCTTAGCATGTGGGCAACAGATTTCTACCACAAAAAAAAAAAAAACAAAGCAAAACGCCAAACTGACCATAAATGCTATTTTTCCCCCATCAACATTTTAAGCCTGAGACAACCAACTTTTCTATGCAGGGAACTGGAAGCAAATCACTGTCTTCTCTTCTCTACTCTCTCCCCTGATGTAAAATGTCAATGCCACATGGGTATTATTTGAGCTGGCCTTCAGAGTAAGATTCATGGTCTATACCAGTAATGCTCCACAAAACTGACCATAAATGCTATTTTTCCCCCATCAACATTTTAAGCCTGAGACAACCAACTTTTCTATGCAGGGAACTGGAAGCAAATCACTGTCTTCTCTTCTCTACTCTCTCCCCTGATGTAAAATGTCAATGCCACATGGGTATTATTTGAGCTGGCCTTCAGAGTAAGATTCATGGTCTATACCAGTAATGCTCCACATTATGTCCTGTCATAGAGAGTGGTCTGAGTCCTTCACCATTCTCTAAAGAAAACATCTACATTATCTGTCATTCCTCTCTTCCTGACAGGTCCTTTACCTTTACAGCACTGCATCCAATTCACTCCTCTGGTAATCTCAACCCACTCCAATACCTCCAGATATACCATGTTTGTGTTTGATTCTCAACCACTTCTAGGTTACTTAAGTATTTAGAGTACTTCATAATTTCTGCAAAGCTGATGAAGACATGTAACATTCATGTAACTTCTATAAAAATAAAATTCATGAAGTATATGCTAGCTACATGACATTTCCCATTTACTTTGGTCCGAGGCAAACAGCACCAATAAATTTTAAAAATTTAAACTCTCAGTTTCATCATTTATAAAATAGGACTAGAAGATTTTTCATGGTAATATTCAGAATTTTAAACTGTATAAAAACTCTTTGCTGGCTATTTTGAAGATCTTAGCTATTTCCAAATTTAGGACAAAGCTGTCTTCTTTATTAGTTTCAGATCATCTTATAACAATATAAAGCAGTTCAACTTTTAATCTTTCTCCACAGCATTTAATATGAAATTCCATTTAGGTCTCAAATTCTACTGAATTAATTGCTGCATATCTCTTTTTATATTGTGTGTAATACAAAGTTGAATAGCCTGAGTTTTATAGATTTACATTTCTGGGATAATTCTGAAATCTAGTTAACAATTAACAATATTCAGAACTTGGTGACAAGAAAAATTTCTGCTTAACAGATTTACTGATCTTGAACACCTCGTGTGTACAGGCAGAAATACACGCCCAACAAAGAAGAATGTTTCAAAAATGTTGAACTGTATTATTCCCTTTTATTTACTCATTTATTTTCTGCCATCATTTCAATAAATATCAATTTTATCCAAAGGATATGTTAAGTCAGAGTAACAATATCCTGAATCCATATTATACACTTGTAAAAGCACAATTATTACATAGTAACTGTCTCCTTAATGTCAGCACTGAGTCATTTTGAGTCACATCTATTTAATACAAAAGTTCTGTAACCAAGAACTATCAATTACTACTACTGAGGCTATTACATTAGGAAAAAAATTTTAAACAGAGGATCTTAGTAACGTGTTGAAAAAGAAAGCACTAGTTATATGTACATTTTATAATAGCAAATAATTTTAAGAATGAAGATGAGTCACTTTTAAATTCCCCCATATAATAGTAACATTTTAATTATATACATCCTCCATTAATGTGCAAATTTCTGTCAAACCTACGTGGCTATTTCTCCCTTGTACAATGTGAACACTTCAAAAGTGCAGGATGTTCCTCTGGCTTCTATGAAAATCTTTTAATTTCTATGTTAACTCACTAATCATGTTCTTCAAAATAATGAATTTATATAACCACTATCATTTTGTAAATCTAAAGAAGTACTTGACTGCAGGATTAATATCTATATTCATAGGTTTTTAAAAAAATTTCCATAAAGACAATTATGAGAAATATTACATTATGAAATTTACAAATTCAAGACTGATTTGTCCACTGTTGATAGAAATTCAAGTCAAAATTAGTACAATCAGTGTTACTTAATATTTCAAATTAAATTTAGATTATGACTTAAAATTTGAAACACTCTTTTAGATTGCATAAGTTTATCATAGCACCAAAATCATTTAAAACAATAAGCAAAAGCTGCCAGGAAATATATTCGAGATAGTTTACAAAGAATTTGCTATAATAAATTTATCTCTGTTGTCTATCCATTATAATGATTTATTTTCTGATTTAAGACTACATAACAGTTACTAAAAATAGAAGCACCCAAACTTGGTACACAATAGTTTTCCTTGTGGCCTAAGTTTATGGTTCTTCCTTACAACATTAGCCCTCACCTGGTTTTTTAAAATTTTTTTATTTATATGTGTACCAACAGAAGCCAATGTGTGTCAGATGCCCTGGAACTAGAGTTATAGGAGGTTGTAAACTGCCTGATGTAGTGCTGGGAGCCAAACTCTGGTCCTCTGACAGTCGAGCAGTAAGTGCTTTTAATGGGAGGCCATCTTTCTAGGTCCTTTCACCCATTCTTAACCTTTTCCTAATTAGAAAAGCTCATCATTTCCAAATCAGCATTCAAAACAATTAACTGTCTAGTCATTTTAAGAGAGTCATGGAGATACATAATTCCATTTTATTTTGGCTCTGGAGACAAAAGCTTTTGTAACATGCTTGCTAATTATAGAGTACTTACTTACACATGTTCAGAGCTAACAGACTTAGTAGTGCTGGTTTCCAAATTGTAACATAACAAAAGAATTCTGATATGCATTTTTCTATGAACTGCTTGGCAAATCCACTTTTTACAACACTGAAATGGTAAACATCAACTCAAATAGTGACAATCCTGAATTGGTTGTATGCATGACTAAGCATCTAATACAATTTCAAAAACTTACTATAGTCAATGTTTTAAGCAGCAGTTCCTTCAATAAATTAAAAGGTACAAAAGCAACTAGACTTTCTACACTCTAAAGCTTCTAAGAATAAAAAGGAGTACAGTTGTTATAATTAAATACTAAATTCAGAGTAAGTAAATGACAAAGGTCATACATTAAGATAATCTCAAGACTAAGAACAAGAGAGTGGTGTATCTTCTTAAATATGAAGCATACCTTGTCATCCCCAGGGCAACGATACAGATTCTGGAAAGTGCTAATGATGTTATTACTAAATCTGGGTGCAAAGACATCCTTTTCTTGACCAAACTGATGCCGAGATTGCCGCACAATGGAGTCAATAACATAAAGTCCAGGGACCTTGTATTCTGGTTTGCACTGATGAGAAAAAGAGTGGGATGGGAAGGAAATAGAAAGGTAAAATTCTTGATAGACAAAAACCATCATAAACCCTACATAATACAAAAACCCTGCTCCTGCTGTAATGAACATTCAGACATTGCCTTGCCTTGGCTGCTCTTGCAGAAGACCCAGGGTCAGATCCCAGAACCCACATGGCAGCTAACAACCAAATGTAGCTCCAGTTCCAGAAAATCCAATGCCCTCTTCTGACCTCTGTGGGCATTGCACGGACAGGTACACTTATATATACATATACATATACATATATGCAAAACACTCATACACATAAAAATAAATGAAAACACTTAATTATCTAAGGATTTTGAAACACTAGAACAAAGAAAGAATTCCAAGAAGGAACCCTAGAAAACATTTTGCTAGCATCCATTAGGCTTCACCTGAAACATAACCCAAAAGGTTTCTATATCAGTGAATCAAATAGCAAGTTACAACATGTTAAATACATGTAGCACAGAGTTCAACATTTTTCTTAAATATCATATCTATACAAGATATGACACTACCATCATAAAAATTACTGGGGAACTTTGAAAACAATGAAACATGCAAACATTTTTCAAACTATCACTCTGATGTCTCTCAACTAACTTACCTATAATCTGTTTTGTGACGGATACCCTACTTCCTTGGCATAGGATTTTCTAGCTTTTGTGGTAGAAACATAAAAGATCTTTTACTATCAAGTTTTCTGCTTCTATTTTGTCTTTAGATCAAGAAACTAAGAAAATGCACTTTAAAATTATCTTGGGGGCTGGTAAGATGGATCAGACTTTACAAGCAATTGGCTGCTCTTGCAGAGGACCTGGATTTGGTTCCCAGCACCTAAATGGTGGCTAATAACCTTCTGTAACTGCAGTTCCAGGGGATCTGATGCCCTCTTCTGGCCTCTGTAAGCATGGCATGCACATGGACTACTTACCATATGCAGACAAAACATTCAATACAGAAAAAATAAAAGTGAATAAATCAAAAATAAATTTAAGGGGGCTAGAAAGATGGCTCAGGGGTTAAGAGCACATGCTGCTGTTGTAGAACACCTGGGTTCAGTTCCCAGCACCCAAAATGGCAGCTAACAACTGTCCATAACTAGTTCCAGGGGTCCCAACACCCTCTTCTGGCCTCCAAGGGTACTGCATGAACATGGTGCACTTATAAACATGCAGGCAAAAATATTCATACACATAAAATTAAATAATTTTTAAAATGCTAATTATAGCTACAAAAGGAGGTCTAATTTGGGTGTACAATTAGGTCAAATATAGCACTCAAATTTATTTTCTGGAATTATGTATCCAGCAAAAGCAAAACATTTCTTTTTAAAAAAGATTTATTAATTTTTATCTCGTGGTATATGAGTGTTTTGCTTGGATGCACATATGCATACCACATTCATGCCTGGTGCCCTGGATGCCAGAAGAGGGCACTGAATCCCCTGGAACTGGAGTTACAGACTGCTGTTAGCCACCATATGGATCCCTGAGAACTGAATCCAGCTTATCTACAAAGTAGTCCATGCTCTTAACCACTCCAGCCCAAAAAACACTTCTTGAGGGACTCTTCTTGGAAACCTAGTAGTGCGCAAAGAATCCTTAAACCAGTCTTTAATAGCTACAACATGCAGATTTCTGAAAGGCTACAGCTAAGACAATGAATAATTTAAACCTACAAGAAGTCTAGTGGACACTTGCTATGTTTCTTAAAATCTTGAGAATCTTAAGTCAAGAAAATGAGCAGAAACTTAAACAGTAACTCAAAGGAACTGATTTTCCAAGACTTTGACCACTAAGTGCTTGAAATAGTTCACAAGGGGCAATAATGGTGGTGTTTGGGTACTTAAATGTAAAATAAACTAAGATCAAACAACGTTTACCACTCTATTTTGAAACCTTGAGGTTTTTCCTCACATCCCCCTTAACCTAGAATTTTCCTTCAGTTCATCTATCTAGCCAACGGTATCTTTTTTTTTCTACCATACAAAGATTAGTTGCCTAGCTAAACAATGCATCTCAGTATTTATTATTTTTATGTGTATGCGTATATTGCCTGCATGTAGGCGAGTGTACCCGTGTTGTGCAATGCCCGTGGAGGACAGAAGAGGCTGTCAGATCCCCTGTAACTGGAGTTATGGAGAGTTGTTAGCTGCCATGTGGGTGCTGGGATTTGAACTCGGGTCTTCTGCAAGAACAGTCAGTGTTCTTAACCACTGAGCCATCTCTCCAGCCCCAAAACTTTTTGAACTCAATGAATAAGATATCCACTCTGGGGGGAAAAAAACACTGCTCATGCTACTTAGTAATTAACGGTTTATTGACCAATGAATTAGCTTTTAATAATCTTACATGTAATGTATTTTATAAAACTGATTAACTTCAAAGGCTTTGAATTGAATTTGAAAATTGCTATGAGACCTTTAAAAAACTGGGCATGGTGTCACACACCTTAATCCCAGTACTTGGCTGGGGAAGCAGAGGAAGGCAGATCTCTGTGAGATCAAGGCCAACCTGGTCTATGTAGCAAGTTATAGGCCAGCTGGGACTACAAGAAGACCCTGTCTCAAAAATCAAAAAAGAAAAAATTTTAATGCTGAGTAGTAAGTAAAGCAAGTAATTAATAATGTAGTTTTCACAATGTCTTTTCCTTTGATTTGTAACAAAACTCTAATTACAAATTTATAATACAGAGGTACACACTACAATACCTTTACGAAAAAGTCAATGACTAAATCCTCAAAACATTAACAGTTCTAGCACCAAGCAGTAAGGTGTAAGGAAAACATGTTCTTTTACCACAGATCTTCAGGTGCTCATTCCATGACTGTTATCATGGGATAGAACTTCTTACACCAGTAGATATGTGATATGTTCCCACACAGGATAGCTGGTCTCAATATGCCTGTGCATGTGACATGTGTAGCCAACCCACCTACACACTCAATCACACACACCTACGCACACAGGAAAATTAACCTCTGGGGCAAATTAGGTGGGACGTGAAATAAAAATAGAGCTTTAAAAAACTTTTTAATGGCTAAAAAATCCTTTCCTATGTATTCTACCACAGAAACAGAATGAACTTCTATGCTCACCTTAAATGTAAACTGAGAAACATCTGCAAAAGAAGCAGGACCCCAGAACAGGTAACTAGCAAGCCTGACAGCTCACCAACACTAGGCTGTTTGTCCTAATGTAGTCTCACGGATCTGCTAATTCCTACCAAGATTCTGTTGCTACTCTTTCTCTGTAGATTAGAAGTTTGCCAATCTCTCCTCTAACAAATACATGATGGTAAATACTTTTCCATGATTCATCTTCCTAAAGATTCCAATTCTCAGATACCAGCTTCCACTCTCATTTCTAACTTTTAAAAGTGCTCTATCAGGTTTTTAACATTTTGGAAACTCAGGGTCACACACTACAAATTTTCAAGGTCTCCAACGTAAGGGAGCAAATCCCTAATAAGCAACAAGGTCACGGAGGAGTAACGAAGACGGCATACTTCCTGCTGCTTCTTGTTCTGGCAGGAAGTCTTATTTTGTGTTTAACTCCAATGAGGACCCCTTCAACTGACATGCTTAGAGTCACACAGACCTGGACACCTCGGCTGAGAAATGTGACCTTATCAGCTTTCTTCTCTTTGTTTAAATTGAACAATCCAAAATTAGAAAAGGAGAAACCACTAAAACTCTTAAAATCCAGATTTTCCCCAGGGGAGACTGAATTTCTGTTTCAGGGTCCCCTCTCGACACTTCTGGCGAGCTTTATCTTTCCTGTATGTGTGTATGTTTGATTCTTGGGTGGAGAGATGGCTCCATGCAGGCAATGCACTCATACACATAAAATTTAAAAAATAATAAGCCGGACATGGTGGCGCACGCCTTTGATCCCAGCACTAGGGAGGCAGAGACAAGAGGATCTCTCTCTGTGAGTTCGAGGCCAGCCTGGTCTACATAGCGAGTTCCAGGCCAGCTGGAGCTATAGGGAGACCCTGTCTCAAAAAAGACAAAAATAAAAATAATAATAAATAATAATAATAAATAAATAAAATGCCCATATAGATGTGATTCTTTCAACAAAAGCTTGTTTGACTACTGCTCTCTGCTGGTCTGAGATTTTTTTCTGTCTTTTAATTCTTTAATTGGCTAAGAAAATGAACTTAACAATACCCCTAGACTGATTAACGATGCCAGCCAACACCTAGAACTCTCTGAAGACTATCCATGTATCCCTTCTGGTGTCAATGAAACTGCATTCATTACTCTAATTAATCTGTCCTTACATTATGGTTCTCTTATAGAATTAAAACAGCACTCAGTAACATGCCATAAAAGAATGTTAAAATAATCAAGTAAATTCACTTCTATATTCACAGAGGTCTGCTTGATCCAGAGACAACAGAGTACTTGACTGGATTACCTACCAACTATGTGTAAACTGTTAGACCCTCCCTAATCTACATGGAGCAATTCATTGCTCTATTCAATATAAAAAATATCAGTATATAATTCAGTATATAGGTAATGTTTTTCAAACACAGTGGAAGCACCATCTACACAGGGTTGATGTGCTCTCAAGATTTCCAAATTGAACTCTGTAAACAGCACCAACAGTACTGATCACACAATACAGACCATTCTAGATTTTTAAGTATAAAATTTATAGTTTAAAGATCCTACTAGCTAAGAATTTCTAAGAAATCATAGGGAACTTTATATACTTTCCTTAATAGTTCCACAAAATGTTTCCTAAGATGTTTCATTTACGTAAGATTCTATTATATACCCCAAACATTCATGCTATGCGGTGTCTGTAAAACCTGGTAAGTAGCTAATTTACACAATGCAAACAAAAAGTTTAGTAAATAAGCTATGTCCCAGACTTCATGGACATCCAATATTAGTTTGGTAAAAAATCACTAATGGACTAAATACACATACTCTTCTTAGCTGACCCTATGAGTTTCACTGCTAATTCTGAAATATTCTACAAAGTTTTTATTTATTTATTTATTTTTTGTCTTTTTGAGACAGGGTTTCCCTGTAGCTCTAGCTGGCCTAGAATTCACTATGTAGACCAGGCTGGCCTTCAACTCAGAGATCCACCTGCCTCTTCCTCCAGAGTGCTGGGATTAAAGGTGTGCACCTCCACACCCAGCTTTTACACAGTATTTTTTTTAATTTTTTAAATTATCTTTATTTTATGTGTATGCGTGTATTGCCTGCATGTAGGTAAGTGCACCCATGTCGTGCAATGCCCGCGGAGGTCAGAAGTGGCTGTTGGATCCCCTGGGACTGGAGTTATGGACAGTTGTTAGCTGCCATGTGGGTGCTAGGATTTGAACCCGGGTCTTCTGCAAAAACAACCAATGTTCTTAACCACTGAGCCATCTCTCCAGCCCCGACACAGTATTTCTTAAGGAAGTAACAGTTAATTATGTAATGCAGGCCAGAGATATTACAAAATAATCAGAACAATCAAATAGTTTTAGATGGCAAACTAAATACTTTCCTATTTTTTTAAAACAAAATAACCTCACAAATTCTACAACAGGAATACATATTTCCACAATACCTAAGCCATACGAAGATTATGGAAACATTAACCTTCTCCACTTCACAATCAGAGGACTTGAGTCACAGTAGTAAAGAGGCAAGAGAAGAGAGTAAGGAAGATCCCTTCATTTGCAAAGCACTTCCAAGGGAGCATCAAGACATGACTTCCATACCCAGTACCACGTATAAAGCAGGGAAGGTGGAGACCAGCTGGTTCCTTGGGCTCACTGGCCGGCCGGCCCGCCCAGTCTAATCGGCCAGCCCCAAGTTCCAGTGAGAGAACTTGTCTCAAAAATCAAGGTGGATGGTTCTGGAGTAATGATACCCTGGTTGGCCTCTATCCTCTATGTTCCTGTGAGTGTGCACAGGGGGAGAAAGAGATGAGATAAAAGGTGCTATTCTTCAATGATGTGGAGTGCCACTGAAGGATGATGGGAGAAGAAACTTGACATGAAAAGGGTTCAAAAATTCAATATCTATTTTCTTCAGAGATGAAGCCATCATTAGAGCACCCACCCTACTGTAAATAATCCCTCATCCATGTTCCTATCTACATGTAAACTCCAGGGAAACCAAGTCACCAAAAAGACTAAGAGAAGAAGGGGGATGAGATGGGAAGAGGAAGGGAACAGGAGTGGGAGGGACAGCAGTGGATAATGGAGAGAGAATAGGATCAAAATAGAAGAATGTTATAACGAAAACCATTTTATGTATAACTAATATATGCTAATAAGTTTAAACCCATTGGATGTCTGAGCAAAAAAAAATTTTTTTTAAAAGCTTAAACCCGTAAGAAAGTTTTAGGAATTCACATATGACTGTGAACTGTCTCTGTGATGGTTTATCTTGACTGTCAACCTGATGAGATTTAGAATCACCATGGAAACAGATCTATGAATGTCTGTGAGGGAACTTCGAGATCAGGTTGAGGTGGGAAAAGCCACCATAAAAGTGGGTACCAACATTCCACAGGTAAGGTCCTAGACTGCTCCCCAATTGTGGATGTGACAGACCCAGCTGCATCAAGCTCCTGCCTGCATGATGATGGGCAATCCTACCTTCAAACTGTGAGCCCAAATGAACTGCTCCTTCCATAAGCTGCTTTGGTTATAAGTAACTACATAAGTAACTAACAAACTGCACACCTGCATTCTGATGACATGATTCTAGAATGTTTTCTTTCCAAATGATGATGGAGAAACTGATTTTTTAAAGTGGTACCAAGTCTCAGAACAGCAACAGAGCTTCCACGATCTTCTGGGGATTTTTTACCCTCTCCTTCCCTTTTTAGGGGAGTAAATTAAATGTCTCTATCAATCTTGCTCGGATGACGGCAACACCTGGAAAGACTGCTGCTGCTGTGCACGGATAACCATCATGACTGCTGGGCACACACACACACTCAACTATGTAGCCACAGCCCTAATGTTTGTTGATATAAAATTTAATTTTTGAAAAATTTATCTGTGCGATTAATTTTTTAAGTACCCTAATTTACCATGTTGAGTTGGCATGGTATAGAAATTATTAGTCTAAAATCATTAAACTTAATTTTTCCCCATTTGTATAGGAATGATACACTGTATTAAATATGCCAAGTGTTATCCATGTGGGTTTGGTTACAAAGATGTATTTTCTAAATAATTTGAAGAGAAATCAACTTTAATTAATGAATTTACTTATTTTAGTGCCAAACAAGGATATAACTAATGTAAGTCTGACTGTGGTAACTTGGGCAGGGGAGATGCAAGAAGAGATACTTGAGGTGATTGGCTTCAGAGTTTGATTTCATGAAATGAGAAGCAACTACAGGGGTCCTTATCTTTGTTAAAATTCACCTATGTATACTATTTTCTGTATTTCATGACAAAAAGTAATTATATAAATGATCTCATTTTAAGTAAAGCATCAGACAAAAGTTTCTATCGTGACTGGAAAGGACACAGCACATCTGAAATACATACCAAAAGTGTGGGACTTACAACTCATCTAAAACAGCTGGGTCTGGTGACACACACCATTAATATCAGCTCTAGGGAAAGGCAGATGCAGGTGGATCTCTCTGAGATCCAGGCCAGGCTGGTCTACAAGTTCCAGGTCAGCTGGGGCTACAAGGAGACCCTTTCTCCAAACAAAAACATTCCAGAGCAATGAAATTTTAGTAAAAACTACATATGGAAAGGGAGCCTCTGAAAGTTAACTCCTTCCAAATATCTGCACCTAAGTGTCTAAATCCTGGGGTATCCTATTCCAAAGGTAAAAGAGTACCCATGATAAAAATCCACTCTTGCATAAAGTGTCTATATCCTGGGGTACCCTATTCCAAAGGTAAGAGAGCACCCATGATAAAAATCCACCCTTTAGGACTGGAGAGATGGCTCAGCAGTTAAGAACACAGGCTGTTCTTGCAGAAGACCCGGGTTCGAATCCCAGCACCTACATGGTAGCTAACAACTGTCCGTAACTCCAGTTCCAGGGGATCCGACAGCCTCTTCTGTCCTCTGCGGGCATTACACGACACAGGTACACTTACCTACATGCAGGCAATATACACATACACATAAAAATAATAAATAAAATCTTTAAAAAAAAATCCACCCTTACATAGTACTGAACACTCAGTAAACAGGAGGACAGAAGCAAGTGAATGCAACAAGTGTCCTTCTAATGGACTCCACCCTTCTTCTGGGAAATCATCAAAGGGCAGAAAATAAATGTAGCAAAAGATGACCAACTGCTCTTAACTTCATTAAAAAAGAGATACTTGGCAGGTTTGGTGATGCACGTATTTAATCCCAGCACTCAGGAGGCAGAGGCAGGCAGATCTCTCTGAGTTTGAGACCAGTTTGGTTTACATAGTTGAGTCGAGCCAGCCAAGGCTACAGGGAGACCCTGCCTCAAAACAAAACAAAAGATACTTGGAGGCTGCAGAGTTGGCTCAGCTGTTAAGACCATGTACTACTCCAGAGTAGGTCCTGAGTTCAGTTCCCAGCACCCATATGGGGCAGCTCATAAATGCTTCCAGATCCAGGGGATGTAGCACCTCTGATTTCCAGTGGCACATGCATGTGCAGCTACAGACACAGATATATGCATGTCCACATCATTACAAAATACTAATATATGCTTGCTGCAAAAAGATCAAGCACCTACCAGATCAGGTTTCCAAAAAAAAATCAATTTTAAAAAATATTTTATTATTTCTATTTTATGTACATATGAGTGTACTGCCTGCATGTGTGGTGCTTGTGAAGGTCAGAAGAGGATGTTGGCTCCCCTGGAACTGGAGATTCAGACAGTTGTTATCCACCATGTGGGTGCTGGGAATCAAACTCCAGCCCTCTGCAAAAACAGCCAGTGCTCTTAACCACTAAGCCATCTCTCCAGCCCCAGGTGGGGGAAACACCAATTTTTTTTTAAATGTTAGCATGGGGAATATTTTTCACAAATTTTATGCATTACTGATGTCTGTTAAACGAAATGAGAATATACTATAGTCTCTGCCCTCCCGACACAATGTAGCAAGAAATTTATGGGTTAATGACCAGCAAAAAGTTTCCAATGAAGGCAGCAGTAGTTCATCCACAGACCATTAGCAGAACACAGAAAAATCCAATGTTCTGCCTGCCTGAGGATATCCAAGAGTAGCCACAATACCACTGAATGCAGCTGCCTACAACAAACTATCCAGATGGCATTAAAATGAACAGTGCTGGTGTCCTAGTTTGTTCTTCATTGCTGTGACAAAACACTCTGACCACTACCAACTTGGGGAGGAAAAGGTTTATCTTACATCTCCCAGGTCACAGTTCATCAGGGAGCCCAAGGTAGGAACTGAGGGCAGGAACCTGGAGGCAGGAGCTGGGGCACAGGCCATGGAGGAACGCTGCTTATTGGCTTGCTTCCCTGGCCCCTGCTCAGCCTGCTTTCTTATGCAACACAGGCCCACCTGCCCAGGGGTGGCACCACCCACAGTGGGCTGGGCCCTCCTACATCACTCATCAAGCTGTCCCTCAGACAGCAAGGAAATTCCCCAGTTGAGGCTCCCTCAACCCAGGTGTGTCAAGTTGACACTAAACCTATCCAGCACAGCTGGTAAACTCTTAAGACTTAAAGACTGTAACTAAAGACTTAGCTTTTGTATTTCAAACTGGCAAATAACAGAACGGTTGGCAATTTGTAATACGAACATAGGGAGCATAAGACAGAGCTGATATAAATAGTAGTGCTAAAGCCTATGAAATTCCTTATTATCTACAGGTCTGATCTTTGCTTCCATCTCCTAACAAACAGAGATGGGTTAGCAGGCAAATAAATCTGCCACCAAGCGTGAAGAGCTGAATTTGATCTCCAGAACCCGCATGGTAAGAAAGAACTGACTCCCACAGGTTGTCCTCTGACTTCCACATGTGCTGTGACACATGTGCATACATGCATTCTTATGCATGCACACACAAAATAAATACATGAACATTAAGAAGAGGCACAGACTTATGAGAAATTAGATTTCTGGCAAAATTCATTTGGACAAAAACTAAAGATCTGAATATTCTTTTAAGCAGCTGTCACTGGCCTATAAGAAATCAGTCTTCATGCCAGGCATGGTGGCAAAGCCTTTAATCTCAGCACTTGAGAGGCAGAGGCGGGTTGATCTCTGTGAGACTGAGGCCAGCCTGGTCTCCATAGTTTCAGGCCAGCTGTGACTACAGAGAGACCCTGTCTCAAAAACACAAGGAATGGGGGAAGGAGGGAGAGAGGAGCAAGGGAGGGAGGGAAGTCAGTCTTCATGATAATTTTCATTTGTTACTGTCATTCATCATTCCATTTGTAAATCTTCATGATTAATACATGGAATCATAGGTAAGATATCTATTACTGCACTTCCCCCTCACTTGTATTACTTATATTGTGTGAAGTCAATATAAATGGTATAGTTACTCTTGAAAATAATTTGGCAGTTTCCATAAAAGAAAAGACGATTTAGTACCCCAAAGAAATGAAAGCCTACATTTATCTTACAACTTGAACATGAATATTCTCAGCTGCTTTATTTCTAAATCCAGGACTCAAAATGATTGTCAATGCAGGAGTGCTTAAACCCCAGTATAACATCATCCAACAGAATACCATTCAGAAAAAAGAGTAGAAACTACTTAATATATGCAATTACTTGGCTAGTTCTCTAGAGAATCATGTGGAGCAAAACAGGACTATCACAAAAGGCCACACACTGAAGGATCCCCCTTATCCAACATCCTTGAAATGCAAAACTACAGGAATTAGTGAGTGCTGGGGACAAAATAAACTGAGGTAACTAAAGGGAAGCTTAATCCACCTTGTAAAAGATTTGTTATTTGGGGGCTGGAGAGATGGCTCAGCAGTTAAGAGCACTGACTGCTCTTGCAGAGGACCCAGGTTTGATTCCCAGCACCCACATGGCAGCTATGAACTGTCCTTAACTCCAGTTCCAGGGGAATCCAAAGCCCTCTTCTGACCTCCGTGGAATTGTACAACATGGGTGCACTCACATACATGCAGGCAATACACTCATACACATAAAATAAAAATAAATAAGTAAAATATTTTTTGAAAAAGAATTGTTATTTTGGCCGCTACTGGTAATATGTATCAATAGATGCTATTCAGTTACACAGAACTAAATCTACAGAAATTAAGTGCACGTAAAACTAGTAAAATACGAATAAGGTTACCGTAGCAGCAAGGTGGCTGCATTAAGTACTGGCAGTGATCTCATACTGCAGTTACACACAGTATCTTTTATTGATAAAAGCATCTGAGACCACAAGCATTTTGGAGAATAAACTGTTTTTGATTTTTTTTTTCAGATTTTAGAGTATGCACACACAACAGCACATGATGCTACTAATTTATGATACACATACACTTTATATATATAGACTAAAGTAACCGAACATAATGATCTTAATGCATCTGCATTTTGACTCATCACAAGGTCAGATATGGAATTTTCCAATTCTAGCAAGATGGTTTTTTTTAAAAGTTTAGGATTTTGGAGCAGTTTGAATTTTCAGATTAGGCATGTTTAATCTATACAAAACGTTGCCACCAAAGGAAATTGAGTGAAAGTTATAGGCAATCTGTGCTGGACTTACTTCTTCCAATTTCCTATATGTAATTATTTGAGCCAGCTTACTTAACAGTACTTCAACCCCAAATGAAATCAAAAACATTTCTCCACAAGTTTACTTATGAAACCCCTACTATTCAAATTGGTAATTCTGAATGAACAACTAAGGCATCACATAAGAACTGGTAGAAATGGAGATCTCAGGCTCCTTCTCAAGTTCAGAGTCACATGCTATGTTCTAACAAGATCCCTACATAATTCTTAGATAACAAAGTTTAGAAACAAAGACTTGCACATTAGAACCTTTTAGAGGACCTTTAAAAAGGCTTTTTTTGGCATTTTTGAGACAGAGTCTCCTTGTAACCCCAGCTGGCCTGGAACTTGCTATGTAGACCAGGCTAGCCTCTAACTCACAGAGATCCGCCTGCCTCTGTCTTCCAAGTGCTGAGATTAAAGGCGAACACCACCTCACCCAACCTAAGCAGGGCATGGTGGTCTATACTTAATTTCAGCACTAGCAGACCTCTGTGAGTTTGATGCAAGCCTAGTCTACACGGTGAGTGCAAGATCCAGTCAGGAAGATATACACTAGGGGTCAGAGAGATGGCTCAGTCCCCAGCAGTCACATGACAGCTAGCCACCATCTGTAACACCAGTTCCAGGGGATGTGATGCCCTCTTCTGGCCTCCTCAGGCACTGCACACACAGGTGTACTTGCATGCAGAGAAAACATTCATACACAAAATTTTTAAAAATATTTTATTATTTTTATTTTATGTGTATGTGTGCATTGACTGCATGTAGGTAAGTGCACCCATGTTGTGCAATGCCCAGGAGGACAGAAGGGGCTTTCAGATCCCCTGGAACTGGAGTTATATACAGTTGTTAGCTGCCATGTGGGTGCTGGGATTCGAACCCAGGTCTTCTTCAAGAACCAGTGTTCTTAACTGCTGAGCCATCTCTCCAGTCCCCACATAAATTTTTTTAATGGAAAAAAAAATTTTTAAGGATTTACACTGATGGAAATTTTCAATCACTAACATTTATATTTTACAGCTTGATTTAAATGGGTGGGAAACAATATTTTGCCCTTCATTTTATATAAATACAAAGCTGTGGCTTAGAGATGGCTCAGTGGGTAAAAGCACTGGTTGCTCTTGCAGAGGACCCAGGTTTGGGTCCTAGCACCCACATGACAGCTAACAACTGTCTATAACTCCAGTTCCAGGGGATTAGATGCTCCCTTTTGAACTCTGGGCATTGCATGACACAAGTACATTAACATATATGCAAGCAATACACTCATACACACAAAATAAAAATAGATAAAATATTTTTAAAAATATAAAGCTGCTTTCTAAGCGCACAACTTGAAATGACAAGTGAGAAATTTCATTAAAGGCCATACATAGTAACAGATTTATAATACCATTAAAAATCTGTCATATTGACAACTGTTTTGAAGAGACAGATACTCACTGGCAATGTAAATTTGCAAAAATGTCTGCTGAAATGCTACTGTTATCAGAATTTTGTTTTTGTTGCTCTGACACAATAGTCTAATGGAGCCCAGGTAAGCTAGCTGAGGCCAGGCATGACCTTAATTCTGATCCCGCGGCTTCTGACCAAAGAGTGGGAGGGACTATACTGCAGGCCTGTGTACTTCCACCACCCACAAGGGGTGCTTTGTTAGGCCAGTGCTCCACCCACTGAGCTCCATCCACAGCACCTGGATTACTTCTTAACAGTCCTTCAAAGCAACTTAAACTCAAGTATCTGAAGTAAAGGAGAAGGGCATCAATACACACAGTACACATAGCTGATAAAGCAAAAAATATATACTTACTTTCTGAATGAATTTCTCAACACTTTGTACCACATGTTTATAAAACTGTAAGAAGAAAAGAAAGCATGATTTCAAAATCAGTTTGAATATATTAGAATTTTCTGCTAATCACAGGCTTGAGCAGAGCTCCAGAAGTCCATCAAAACAGTAATTTTTGCCAGGCATGGTGGCACATGCTTTAAGACCCAGAACTTATAGCCAGATGGATCTCTGTGAGTTCAAGGCCAGCCTGGTCTACATAGTGAGCCCCAAGCCAGCTGGGGCTACAGGGAGACCCTGTCTCAAAAAGACAAAAAAATAAAATAATAATAAAAATAAAATAAGTTTTAGTCAAAACTTGCATGGCATTCACATCATTTACCTTCATAAGCAATGCAGTCATTATTTAATTCATTAAGTAATCCTTTGAAGTACATACATATGATGAATGTCTAATGTGTGCTAAGACAACTCAAATTTAAAAGCATTCTAACTGAACATGGTAGTACACACCTATTTTTCCTGCATAAGGAGGTTGAGGCAGCAGGATCACAAGCTGAAACCAGTCTCAGCTGCACAGTGAGACTTTGCCTCAAAAGCAAACAAATTCTATCAGTATCTTTAAGAAAGCACACTTTGACACACTGTATTGACAGCAAAATACTTAGGCTCTACACACTAGTAGATAAACGGTTTTTCAAGGGAGAAAAAGTACAGATGTCTTACAGTATCATTTTAACACCTAAATCAAGGGCAATTATTAGAAAAGCAAATAACTACTAACAGCAGTTTTTATAAATGAATGTACAAGAGCTGTTTTCAACTTCATTTAGCTCCTGGAAGATGAACTATATGTATATTAAGACATAGAAATGTCTGTGTGCTAATGGATCATACTAAATGAATTAATAAAAGGCAGGTGAGGGCTTGAATTGGTCTACTACCAATTATGATAACACTCAGAAGATTTATCTTAAGTACAGCACTCAAAATAAACCTGAAAATAAAATGGAAACTATGAACAAAAATTTAATACACTGGGACCGGAGAGATGGCTTAGTGGTAAGGGCACTGGCTGCTCTTGCAGAGGACCTGGGTTTAGTTCCCAGCACCCACAAGGCAGCTAACAACCATCCATAAACAGTTCCAGGGGCTCCAAAGCCCTCTTCTGACCTCCAAGAGCACTGCATGACATGCATGCACTTAATATGCATGCAAGCAAGACATTCATACACATAATTTTTTTTTAATGTCAAAGTCATTGGAACATTGCTGTTTTGAAGAACGTGAATTATACTTTCAGCCTCATGACTTCTGCTTTACAAAAGATAAACCTCCCTGAGACTACAGAAACGTAAGAACTAAAGTCAATGCCAGTGAGCCAGGCGTGGTGGCACATCCTTTTATCCCAGCACTCAGGAGGCTAAGGCACATGGATCTCTATGAGATCAAGGCCAGCCTGGTCCACATAATGAGTTCCAGGCCAGCTGTAGCTACAGAGACCTTGTCTCGGGAAAAAAAAAAAAAAAGGCAAATGGCATTGAAATGTGTGAATTGACTTTAGTACAATAGTATTTTATCCAAATAAAATGTCTTAAATGTGTTGTTTAGGAAAACGTCTTTGTTATTAGATTACACACAGGTATACAGGGATTAAGTGTTACTATGATCTTAGCCAAAAGGCTGAGAAATGATGTGTGGAGGTAAATCTAAGGGGCAAGCGCGTGGCACTCATCACAGGATGCTGCAACTTGTTTGAACGTTTTTTCAAAATTAAAAACATTAAAGACAGTAATAATATATCAAAATAATACAGTATATTGTAAAAAGTGAGTTATTCCTCATTGGCAGAAACCTATCAAACTCTAGTGACTTATTTAATGTCTCCTTTCAGACATCTAAAATAATGCTAGCACTGTTAAGTCTTTAATTATGAACTGTACCAATCATTAATATCAATGATATCAATATATACTTTTTTATATTCTTAGGCCATGATAAAAAAATCAAGTAATAACAGATAACATAAAGTATATAACAGACTAAGCTTATTCTGTATTATACCCAACAGATTCTCTTTAAAAAAAGGATCATTTCTTTGAAGAATTGTCTGGCTTAAATAAAAACAAAAGCTGGCAAGATGGCGCAGCATGTAAAGATGTTTGTCAGCAAGCCTAATGACCAGGTTCAATCCCTGGGACCCGCAACTCCCACAAGTTCTCTGATCTCCAAATATATGTATATGTGTGTGTGTGTCTCTCTCTCTCTTTCTCTCTCACACACACACACTCACTCACTTTTAAACAACTGAATAAATGAACCGTCTGAATTTCTTCCACTAGTAATTACTAGTAAATAGAAATTTATTATATTTAACATATTGCTATTCAAAATAATTTAAATATCTGGTGTTTCTAATTCTGGCTAATACTTTAATCACTAAATGTTCTCTTCCTAAATTCCACCAACTTACACAAAGAGGCCCAAGTAGTTTTCATAATGGTTCATATACATAGACTCAATAAAAAGTAAAATTTCAATATACTTTCATTTCTAAGCCTTGTATCAACTTATATTTACGATCCTACAAAGTCAGTATGTCAAATGATGTGGATGCAACCAAACTCCCAGCTACCTGAGAAAGGTAAGGGAAAATGTCTACTCCAAATTTATCAAGGATTTTTCAAATTTCAAATTATGTCTGGGGGTGGGTGGAAGAGTATTTGCAGGTGTGCCTGCATACACAGAGACATCCTCTGCCCTCTGCAGCTGCTGGGAATAGAACCCAGGTCCTTTGCAAGAGCAGTGCACTCCCAACCACTGAGTCATCTTTCCAGCCCAAAAGATTATTTCCGAATGTGTTTTCACTTAAATGTGGGAGTCTGAAGGTTACATATTTCTTTCTTTTCCATGCTGAACATGTATTAATACCATAAAGCAGATATAAATACATAAAAATCTATAAAAATTATTCCTTTAAAACATTAATTAAGGAGAAGCTAAGCACGTGGAGGCTGAGGCAGGCAGACCTGTGAGTTCCAGGCCAGCCTGGTCTACACAGAGTTCCAGGCCAGTTGGGGCTGCATAAAGAGACCCTGTCTCAAAAAAATTAATAAAATAATAAAAAAAAAAGGAGGTAATGGATGAGATGGCACAATCACTGAGGTGTTAGTTTGAAGTGTTTGTTTGCATGCGGACCTGAGTTCATATCCTCAGCACCCACAGAAAAAGCTAGACCTAATAAAAGGGTCTGTAATTCCAGCACTGGGGAGGTAAAGACAGAAGGCTCTCTAAGTCTTGTTAAGGGAAATAATTACAAAGAATCCAAATCTTTCCTATCAAAAGAAAAACAGGATCAAAAGAATAAAAGCATCATAAATAAAACATTTGTGATGCTATTCTGTAATCTCCTACCTTGTAACACTTTTGTTTACCCACTGCTGATTGTTTTAAAACCAGACAACAGGGGCTGGAGAGATGACTCAGCACTTAAGAACACTAGTGGTTCTTGCAGAAGACCCAAGTTCGAATTCCAGCACCCACATGGCAGCTAACAACTCTCCCTAACTCCAGTTCCAGGAGATCCGAGAGCCTCTTTTGACCTCCACGGGTATTGCACGACACGGGTGTACTTTACATGCTGGCAATACACACATACACATAAAAATAATAAAAGTTTAAGAAAAAAAAGAAAAAACAACCACCAGACAACCAATAAAGACTCTGAAGTCAGATCCTAGCCAATGGAGAAAGACAAAGTACTCTTGAGTTGGGATAAAAACCTTTCAAATTTCCCCGCTCAGTGTGTTTGCTTGCTATTCAAATGAGGCAGCACACCCTTCTGCAAAAGTAAAAGCTGCTTTGTCCAGTTACTTTCCCTTTGTCCACAAAGAATCAGTGGGTCACTGGACCTCAGAGTTTATTTCTAACATTGCTAGCCAGCCAATGTGAGCTACAGGTTCAGTAAGAAAGTGTTTTAGCTTCTTTTCCCATTGCTGGAACAAAATGACCTGACAAAAGCAACTCGAAAGAGAAAAGGTTTGGTCTGGTTCACAGTCGACCATGGCAGGATGTCACAGTGGCAAGAGTTTAAGATACCTGGTCGCAATGGATCCGCAGTCAAGTAGAGAAGGCCAGGGACATGGCTCAGTGGGTAAAAGCACTTCCTGCACACCCCAGAGGACATAAGTTCAATCCCCTGACTCCACGGTGGAAGGAGAGAAAGTTGTCTAGTGCAGCACTGCACTCAGACATGACACACACACGATGACTATTCTTAGCAGAGAACACAGCCAGGGATGCTGCTGCCAGAGTGAGCAAGCAGGCCTTCCTCCTCAACCAGGTGTAATAAAAAAGATGATCCCCACAAACAACCAATTCCAGAAGCCAGCGTAACTCCATATTGTGTCAAACTGACAACACTATCATAGAGACCCTGTCTCAAAAAATATGGTGGAGAACAATTAAGGAAGATACTTATGTGGCCTCTACATGTGTGGCCTCTACATGTGTGGCCTCTACATGTGTACCCTCACACATGTACATTCACGAACTCACATACAAACATCACATATACATAATCACAAAAATATTTCCTTTTAAAAGACACAAAAGTAAGTTTATAACTCACCTTAATAGCTTTGATGGCTGCCTTTGTAATCTGCGTCATTTTCGCTTTAGAAATGGGTGGTTTATAGTCATTCAGCGAATATAGCTGATGGAAAAAGAAGAGCATATTTTCAATACATCACAACCATCTCCAGATAATTATATGAAACTACTAGCATTTACAGCTTTAATATTCTCAATGAAATCAAAGTGTAGCTTTCCTTTAAAAAAAAAGGAAGCCACCACCAACCACTTGGGAAATGAAATGCACCAAAATAACAATGACTTTATCATGTTACCCTTTCTTGCTCATAACCAAAAAGATAACAAGAGCAGGGATGTGAAAACCTCAGACTCCTTATATATTACTGGTAAATGTAAAATGGTGAAGCAGCTTTTACAAAACAGCTTGGGGGGTTGGCCAGGTGGCTAAGAGAGTAAAGGTGATTGTTGCCAAACTGGACAACCTGAGTTTAATCCCGGAAACCTGTATGGTGGAAGGTGAGAATTGACTCCCTCTAGCAAACTGTCCTACGACGTCCACATGCACCCCGTGACACACACACACACACACTCCATGTACACACTAAATAAATAGAAAAAATAAGTGAAACAGCTTTGCAGCTTCTCAAAGAAGAGATTAAAAATTGTTACCAGGTGACCTATACAACAACTAAGTGAGCTAAAAATAAAGATTCACATAAACACTTGCAACTGATTAGTTACTGCAGCATTATTCACATAAAATACATTAAAGACTCATTGAAAAAGTAACAAGAACCCAAGTGAGGTGAACTGATAAATGAATAAATTAACAAGTATGTATTCAATGAACTGTTAATCATAAAAAGGAACTGGGATCTCACACATGTAATATGAATGAATCATGGGAACTTTTGGTGGGAAGAAAGGTGAGGGAATGGCTCCAATTAAGTTACCCGTGCTTGTCTCATGGGTAATCCTCCTGCCTCAGCTTCTTTAAGTATCCAGAATTACAGGCATGTGTCACCACTGTGCCTGACCCTGGAAAACACTAGCTAAATTAAAAAAGAAAAATGAACAGGGTGTGGTGGCGCACGCCTGTAGTCCCAGCACTGGGGAGGTAGAGGTAGGCGGATCTCTGTGAGTTCTAGGCCAGCCTGGTCTACAGAGTGAGTTGCATGCCAGTTACAGAAGACCCTGATTCAAAAAGAACCCCGCCCCCCCCCAAAATTAAGAGTGGGATGGGGATGAAGCTCGGTGGTTTGAGCACCTGATTAGCATGCTTGAGGCCCTAGGCTCAATCTTAGGTACAGGAAAAAAGAAGAATGATTACTAATGATTAACATTTTTTTTTCCTCTTTTTGAGACAGGGTCTCCCTCTAGCCCCATCTGGACTAGAACTCTCTATGTAGACCAGGCTGCCCTTAAACTCAGAGATCCACCTACCTCTGTGGGGATTAAAAGTATGGAGCCACCATGCACGGCTTAACATTTCTTTTTTAAAAGTGAATATTCTAAAGTTAATTGTAGATGGCTGCATAATACGGTGAATATGCTAAATTTTATCTCAATAAGCCTTTTTAAAGCAGGGTATGGTGGCGCACGCCTTTAACTGCAGCGCTCTCGAGGCAAAGGGAGATGGATCTCTGTGAGTTCAAGGCCCCCTAGGTCTACACAGCAAGTTCCAAGCTAGCCAGAGTTACATGGTGTCTCCAAAAAGAAAAGAAATAGTAATAAATAAACCTTTTTTTTTTTTTTCGGTCTTTTTGAGACAGTGTCTCCCTGTAGCTCCAGATGTCCTGGTACTCACAACGTAGACCAAGCTGGCCTCGAACTCACAGAGATCCACCTGCCTCTGCCTCCCTAGTGCTGAGACGAAAGGGCTTAAATAAAGCTTTTTAATGTTTCAAAACCAAGCTATCCTTCAATCTTTGTTCTGAAATTCCTCATAGAAGCAAAGATAATAATGCCCAGAAAACAGTTAAAGTCATAGAAAAACTGGACAACAGACAACTAATCTTTTTTTAAAATATTTTATTTATTATTTTTATTTAATGTGTATGAGTGTGATGCCTGCATGTATATGAGTACACCTGTGTCATGTAATGCCTCGGAGGTCAGGAGAGGGCTTTGGATTCCCCTGGAACTGGAGTTAAGGACAGTTCATAGCCACCATGTGGGTGCTGGGAATTGAACCCGGGTCCTCTACAAGAGCAGTCAGTGCTTTTAACCACTGAGCCATCTCTCCAGCCCCAGATAACTAATCTTAAATGAAACCTGATTAAAAATTGCATTGTATTCAGTGGCATTATGGTATAAGGCAGCATTAAAAGCCTGGACTTTAGCTTTGGGCATTAGAACACTGCAGAAACTATTTGAACAGACAGCATTCTATTCATTTTCACCCCTCACCTCTGGCACCTGCCCCCTCTTCCTACTCAAATCACCAGTTCAGTGACTACAGTATCATTCCTCACCAAGGAGACACCTAAATGAATGACATGTTCTCCCAGCACATTTACAGCTATCTTTTCAAGCACTAATCTAATCAGGTGACTAGCACTCAAAACCACTTCTGCCACTCTTTATAATTAATAATCAAGAATTTCTCCTTGGACAAACACACAAAAAAACATATATGTAAGGTTCTGCCTGGTCTAACTATTGTCACCAGATCAGCTTCCTCTCATGTCATGCTTATGGCCCTTTACTCACTGCATAAAGGTCTTTTCTCAGTTCCCTGCCACACTGTGCTCTCTCCTTCTAGCAAATCACCTGTTCTTTGGTTGAGGGTGGTTTGGGGGTTTTTTGTTGTTGCTTCTGGTGGTAGTACTGGGGGAAGGCCTTGTATATGGCTAGGTAAGTGCTCTACCACTGCACTATAATCCCCAGCAGTTTAGATTCATTTGGTTTTTTTTTTTTTTTCTCTTTTCTTCAAGTTTTGTCCTCAATGAATTAAAACAGGTCAGGTATGGTGGCTTATTCATGCAATCATGAATCTCAGGAGGCTGAGAAAGGAGGATCACCATGAGGGCCCTGAGGCAACCCTGGACTACACAGTGAATTTCAGTCTAGCCTGGGCTACAGAGTGAATCCCTGTCTCAAAACAAAACAAAAAAAGATTTAAAAATCACACACGCACACCAGATGAGAGAGAGAGAGAGAGAGAGAGAGAGAGAGAGAGAGAGAGAGAGAGAATACCCGGAGAGATGGCTCAGCAGTTAAAGACTGTGTACTACTCTTGCAGAGGACCAAATTTGGTTTCCAGCACCCATGCCTGGCAATTTACAACTGCATACATGCATACATTCCAGCTTCAGGGGATTCAATGCCCTCTTCTGACCTCCACAGGCACCAACATTCCTATGTGCACATACACCCATAATCACATGCACAATTAAAAATAAAATCTTTAAAACTATAAAAAATAAGGCTGGTGTGATGGCACAGGCTTGCAATACCAGGAGGCAGAGGCAGACAGAGGAGGACTGAGTCCAGCCTGGTCTACATAGCAACTTTTAGGCCAGTGGGGGCTACAGGAAAATTCTGTCAAATAATAATAACAATAAATGTAAATAAAAGGCACAGCAATGTGTCAGACTTTCAAAATAAGGAACCAAATTTGAATTCCAGCTATGTCAACCATATTAAAAGTTACCAAACCTATGAACCTAGTTTTCTATTTGCAAAGTAGAAATGAAACTTCACAAAAACAATGAACATAAAGCTTTCGAGTACATTTAAGTTGCTTGTTAATTAGCCATTATTAAAATCTTTTTCTTTAGTAGACATTCTCTATCTGAAAGTATGTTCTAGTTATCTTACTAGGGTAATGAGACAGCAGGTTGTTGTATAATTAATAAAACATTACTTCTTTTATTTTGTATGAGAAAGCCTAAAACTTATACCAGTCCATATTCTAGGGATGGTCTTGCTTGCCTTTCTTTAATGAAGAGCAACGGCAGAATGTAATTTAGGCTTTAAAAGCATTTTTAACAGCCTTAAAAGGCAGCACTCATCGAGATTCTCCAAAGAATTGCACATATTGCAAACACTGAAGGCACTACTCAGAAAATGAGTTAATATAGTGTGTTTCAAAGGCTCATTCAATATATACTTCCAACAAATTACTTCTCTAAATCATCTAATTTTTATTAAATCTGACCATCAGAAAACTTACACAAATGTTCATTTTTCATTTCATTTTCATCTTCCATCTTCATCAACTGACTTTACTGTAATATGTTATCCCCAACATTTAAAGGTTAACCAACATTTCCCCTAAAACAATGTCTTACTGATCTATTAAAGAAGTAATTATCTTTACTCAAAATGCCCCTCTTTCAATAATCCATTACAGAATATTCTTCTAAATTCTGAAATACAGGAGTAGTTCAGAGTGGGCCCTGGAGTGCTTGCTTGCTTTCTGTCAAAGATGGATACCCTTGTGTTCTAGTCTCAACACACATTATCCAATGTCTATTGGCGTCTAATTTCCATGACAGTTAACTAGTTTCTGATGTATAAAAATAAAATTATCTCTGAAGTTCTGAACCCACTGGTATACAAACTTAACATTTATTAAACTAATGTGAATCTAGAGCATGACTTGCTATCTTTTCCTCCAAATATGTTCTACATAACCTACTTGGTTCTAAGCATCAACCTCAGTCCTCTAGGGACTGATCACAAAAATATTCAATACATTAAGAATATTGATAGAATACTACCAACCAATTAAGACTTTTAATAGGTGTCTCGAAATAATTCACCATATATGAAGAGACTGCATTTAATGTATCTTTAGTTCTGCAAGCTGTAACCCAATCAATCAATGCCTGATATACAGCAAACTTTTAGCAATAAATGTTTATTGTCTAACTGATGACCTAGTAGTGCTGAAACTACTTATTACTACAACTTCCAAACTTCAATGCTGGCACTAATCAGCTATGTCAACCAACCATCACATACTGGGAACAGAATTATCTCCATATTCTTAAAACCTGAATCAATCCAAAAATACATCATGATTTTACACTGAAAAATGCTAGAGAAAATGGAAGTTGATCCTGGGACCTTCCTTTCCTTTGTCTGCCACTTCTACACCCAGCCCAGGTCACAAGGCCAAAGCTGCATGCTCTGTAGACTTGGGTCCAGATATCCAGGTTTCTAAAGTCTTGAGTCTAATCATTTGTTCCACTAAGTACCTTCCTCAGTTAAAACTGCTGTGCCTGCTATGCTGCCGTTCAGACTTGAAGCTTCTTTCTATAGTGTGCTATGTTATCTAAACTCTAAAACACTATACAAACTCTCAAGTCCATAAAACCATGGTGATTAATAAAAGCCAGCCCTGACTTATCTCTTTCTTTGGCTACCATTTCATCATTTCAGTGGAAAGGTACTAAACAAGAGTTTTCACTAATTACTTCACCTCTATGTTTCAACTTCCCCAAGTTACACTGAGGAGTCATTTAACTTATACCTCATTACCCGCCCCCTCTGTGTGTGTGTGTGTGTGTGTGTGTGTGTCTGAGAGAGAAGGAACTCATGCAACCTAGGCAAGAACTCTACCACTGAACTGAAAGCACCAGTGCTAAACTTGTAAAAATTTCTGGTTTTCTATTATTTCTATTATATTTAAAGTCTGATAACTTCTTCAAGTCAGTTGCTAATAATTGTCAGTACTTGATGTGACTTTTACCTAAGCTAAGGTGTGTTAACTACTTCTGGCTACTTCTCTACTAAAGATCATAAAACCCACCATCAGTCAGGCCAAGGGTCTACAAACTTTTTAATATTTATTTTTAATTACATGTATATTGTGGGTATGGGCTCACGAGTGAGATATCTGATCTCATGGAACTGAAGTTACAGGTGGTTGTGAGCTACCAGATGTTAGTGCTGGGAACCAAACTTGGGTGGCTCAGAAAGAGCAGTATACACTCTTAACAGCTAAGCCATCTCTCCAGTCAAGTGTCTGCAAACATTTTACACAACAGATCAAATAGTATTTTGGGCTTTGTGAGTATTGCAGTTTGGATGTGGATTGTGACCCCAAAGGTTTCTAGAAGGTTAATGTCAAGTGTGATGGTGGATTTAAGAGATGGAGCCTAGTGAGAGGTCCTTAAGCCATTTGGGAGCACTGTCCACAGAGTAAGTAAGGTCTTCTCATGTAGCACGTTGGAAGTTTTCTCACAGAGAACACAAGCTTGAACCTGGCCTCACTCAGCTCTCTTGACTTCCTGCCTCACATGATCAATACTCTTGATGTCAAGTGGGCCCTCACCAGACAGAACCCATTACAGGAATCATATTCTAGAATCTCCAAAGAAGTGATAAGCTAAAGAAATCTCTTTTCTTAGAGGTCACATGGTGAGACAAAGCAAGAGAGTAGGGAGTAGCCAGACTGGCAATTTTATACCAATTTGCTCTGTCAGGAAAGTATCCCTTTCTGTGTGACATACATTCACTAGGGTGCAGTCTTCTGACTTAACTGTCTTACAGTAGATTTACCTGTTTAAAAGTTCACTACCTCTGGGGCTGAAGAGATGACTCAGTCGTTAAGAGCATTAGTTGTTCTTGCAAAGGACCCAGGTTCAGTTTCCAGCACCCACATGGTAGCTAACAACTGTCCTTAACCGCAGTTCCAGGGGAATCCAACAGTCTCTTCTGGCCTCTACAGGTATTCCACGCATGGGTGTACTCACATGCATGCATGAAAAATACTCATGCACATAAATTTATTTTTAATTTCACTACCTCAACATCAAACTGAGGAGCAACTTCCCAGTACCTGTTGAAACCACTCACTGGGTATTAGAGTGGTTGGATGAATTCCAAGATAACCTCTGGGCAATACAGAGCTCATGCACTTCATCTGATAGTTTTTAAATTCCTAAAATAATGGCTAGATATTATTCTTTTCTAAATGTGTGTGCTTGCATTTCCTCCAAATTCTTTTAAGACGCATTAGTTTTTAAAACTGATTGCTCCATTTTCTGATTCCATGGCTACTAATGAGTTGTTCTTAGAACACTGACATCATGATGTTAAGTCTTGTAAGGAGCAACAACTCTGTACCCTCACTTCAGACACAGGCACAGGAAATCTACGGCAGTAATCTTGTTCTGGAGTCTACCCACCTCCTTTGCTTCTCAGTTTTGTGTCATTAAACTTTCATCTTAGCAATTTATTTGATGTGATTAGTATCTTACTATGAGAGGCTGGAGAGATGGCTCAGCAGTTAAGTGAACTGGCTGCTCTTGCAGAGGGCCTGGGTTCAATTCCCAGCACCTATACGGTAGCTAACAACCATTCCTAACTCCTAGATCTAGGGGTTTCGATGCTCTCTTCTGACCTCCACGGTCATTGCACTACACAAGTGCACTTACATACATGCAGGTAATACGCTCATACACATAATATAAAATTAATAAACACCCAGACAAGCATGATGGTGCACGCCTTTAATCCCAGCACTCGAGAGGCAGAAGCAGGGGTAGGTGGATCTCTGAGTTCAAGGTTAGCCTGGTCTACATAGTGAGTTCCAGGTCTGCTGGGGCTACAAGGAGACTCTATCTCAAAATAGATTTAAAAAAAAAAAAAATCAAACTGTGAAACGGGATTCATGTTAAGCATGGACTTAGAATAAGTGGGCTTTTAAACTAAAAAAAAAAGAAATCTCTTTTCTTTTAAAGTAGTCTGCATCAGGTATTTCATCCTAATAACAAAATGCTAACTATAATACAGGCTATAGTGTTTCCATTGTATCATCTCCATTCAGCTGTGTTCCTTGTAATAAGACACTAACAATCTGTGTTTGAATCAAACCAACTGGCACTATGTGTAACAAAAGAATTTATTTACAAAGTTAATCTCTGAACTTGAGTAATATCTTAATACTCATTACCCAATTTTTAAAAAAATGTATTCACAAACAAATCCTTCAAAAAAAAATTTTAAGTTTTAGTGTGTTTCCCAATCTGATCAATACTAAATTCTATACTTCTGAAGAGTCTAACCAAGCCTATATTATAGGGTGTTGTGGAAAATCTTGTGACTGATTTTGCCTTTTGCCTTATATACCTATCATGCTGGAATGCATTGCTTCTAATGGGGCATCTGGCCTGCTAGAGTGTAGTAGGATACTAGTCTGCCATGCTAATAAGGGATCCCATATGCTGTGTTGTGATTGGACTACCCTTATATAAGCCCGTACTTTCTTGCAATAAAGCAGATCTGTGTCACCAAACCTGGTCTCCTGCGCCTGAATGTGGCGACAGTGGCGCAGACTCCTCACCAGCCCTGGGGTCCAGTCCGATCAGAGGAACTAAAAGAGCAGGAGAGCGGCCATAGCCAGAGGAGAGCAGCCACAGCTGGCGATCACACCTGGCACCTAAACGTGGGGCTGGGACCCCCTCCCCACAGAGCTGTAACACTCTGAGCTGTAACACCTTGGGCTCCCGATGCCCCCTTTCTCGGTGCTCTTCCCGTGGTTGCTCGCCACTTTCGTTTTGTTCTGCTTTTTCTTCCAGCACGTGATCTTCGGTTGGGTGTGCCGCTCCTGTCTCTGCCGATTGTCTCCTTGAATGGTTCCCTGAGTCCCTTTGGGTACGTCTTGCAGGGTGAGTGACCTCTGGTATGGGGACTAGTCACCCAGCTCCTGCTGGCCCCTGCACTGCTGCACTGGTTTCTCTCCTCAGGAGTAGGCAAATTAGGGTAACAGAAAAGGATGTAACTAAAGTTTTAGATGAAGTACTAGCTCTTGCCCCCTGGTTTACAGATTCTTGTTGCTAGGATCCTGAACAATGGGCTTGCATTTTATTCTTGGCCCAGCGTAGAGAAGTCAGGGAGGGACTCCCACAGTCTGGGCTGTTCTACCCTGTTGTGACTGCCATTCTGGCCTCCCTTCAGGGAGTTACCCGAAGCCCCTGACCATGGCAATCTCCTATTAAAGGAGATAGATGAGCAAATACAACGACAGGACACTGAGGACGGCCTGTCCCAGGCATTTACAGTTAAAACAAAACTAATGGATTCTTGTTCTGATGAAACTATGACTGTTAATGATGATATAAAAAACGAGGAATTGGGGTTTGAGAGTTCCCCTGATGAAAAACAGGAAATCAAGATCGCCTCTGGCCTGCCATTACAGGGAGGTGGCTACCCTCCGCCATCTTGTATTAGCTTTGATAAAAAACAGGAAGTTAACGCAGCTCCCTACAGGGCGATTGCTACTTTCCACCATCTTGCACTAGCTTTAAGGAAGTTTCCCCCAAGTCCATCTATCCCTCCCTTCTGGAGGAGGACTGGAAGCCCCTCCCGCCTAGGCCCCTCTTTTATGATACAACGGAAGATTTTCCACAGTTCTTCCCAGTTACTGTCAATCAGGGACAACAGAACCCCAATATCTGTAATCCATATCCTCACAATACCTTAAGGAAGCTGCGTAAGGCAGCAGTTGAGGATGGCAGTCACTCCCCCTGGTTTGGTCAGTAATTAGATACAATCAGTCATTCAGCCAATACCCCCTATGATTGGCAGAATATCGCCCGTGCCTGCTTACAGGGAGGCAATTTCCTTTTATGGAAAGCTGCTTACCAAGATGAATGTGAACAACAGGCAGAGCGCAATAGAAATGCCAAGTCCAAAACATTGGAATTGATGCTCTAGTAGGATGCGGCAAATTTGAGACCCCCAAGCTCAGGCACAGGGACATCCCCACTACTTTGAACAAGTATGGCTTTGCGCGCTTCGTGCTTTTTGAAGTATGCCAACTCGCAGTGATACCAAATTAAACCAAATTGATACAAAAACCAGGCGAGTCTTTCTCTGATTTTGTTGAGAGATGCCAACAAAGTATAAATAGAAAGATCAGTCATCAGGGAGCTGCCGATGCCTTGCTCAAGGATCTTGTATATGAAGGCTGCTCTACAGAGTGTCGCCTTGCCATAGGACCTGTTAGACAGAAGGATGTCTCTGAATGGATTCTGGCC
>NW_008356845.1:250915-253078 GCF_000622305.1 Nannospalax galili
GACAAGGTGTTGGGGGCTTACAAAATACTTTACAGGTCCAGTGTCCCATGGTCTGGATTGACCCGGACAGCAATACAGGAGCTATTAAACCACTCCTAGCTGCAGGGCTTCCCCATAACCTGTGGGGGAGAGATAACCTCTGCAATATGGAGGTTGTTCTGACTACCAATGACAAAGCCTTTTATGACGATCTCATTGTAGATCAGCGGTCAGGCAATGCCCCCCACCCTCACCCCCAATTCTAACAGCCACTGCTCCACTGCCCAAGCCGCCCCCCCCAATCAAACTAACGTGGGACACTAAAGCTCCCATATGGGTGGAGCAGTGGCCTCTTCCTTCACATAAATTAGCTCATTTGATCTCCTTGGTCCAGAACAGTTAACCTTGGGTCATACTGAGCCCTCACTTAGTCCTCATAATTCTCCCATTTTTGTTATACAAAAGAGCTCAGGAAAGTGGAGACTTTTACATGATTTAAGGGCTATTAATGAGCATATGAAGCCCTTAGGGACCCTTCAACCGGGGCTGCCTCATCCTACTGCTATTCCCAAAGAATGCACAATTATTATAATAGATATTAAGGACTGTTTCTTCTCTATTCCTCTTCATGAAGATGATAAGCCCTATTTTGCCTTCTCTATACCTGCCACTAACCATAACCTTCCAGTTCAATGCTATCAATGAAAGGTTTTGCCTCAGGGCATGAAAAACAGTCCTACTATCTGCCAATATTATTCCTTCAAGGAATAAGACAGCTTCCCCTGTCCCTATTTTCCCAGGCATTCCCAAAGTGTAACCCTCTTCCTAAGGCTCCCCTAATCTTTACTAATTCTAGTAAATGCAAATTTGGTTATGTAATTTACCAGGAAGGACAACTCTCCTCACATAAGGTTTTCCCTTTCCAGGGATCTGTACAGCTCGGAGAGCTCTCAGCCATGTTACAGGGTCCTGTTCTTACCTTACCAGTTGAGTTTACCCTTTCAGAGGCACAGACCCTCTGTAGCAACATCAATTGGATATGGGGCTTTCTTACCCATGTCCACAGAAGAGCTTACACTGCTCTTTGACCTCTTGCGGGGTACTGAGATGGTCTCCATTCCCCACAAGGTCTCTCTGGAGGCACAATGTGTTGTCTCAATGATCAATTCTCACCTGTCCCAAGCATTTGTAAATAGGATACAGCCACAGTTGACCATCCAAGCACTAGTTATTCCTACTAAAAACACCCTTTTGGGAGCACTCTAGCAGACCCAGGGCCCCCTAATATGGGCCCACTCTTCTTAAACTTGTCCACACCTCCTGCCTTCTGTATGGCCGCAAACCCAAATCGTTGGTTCTTCCCCTTCCACTTCACATGCTCCAGTCATTGTTCCTTGACAACCCTGGCTTCCAAACTCTTCTACTAGTCTATCAGGGGAAATATGACAATCATTATCCTAAACATAAACTCCTTCAAGGAATAAGACAGCTTCCCCTGTCCCTATTTCCCCAGGCATTCCCAACGCGTAACCCTCTTCCTAAAGCTCCTTAATCTTTACTGATTCTAGTAAATGCAAATTTGGTTATGTAATTTACCAGGAAGGACAACTCTCCTCACATAAGGTTTTCCCTTTCCAGGGATCTGTACTGCTCGGAGAGCTCTCAGCCATGTTACAGGTCTTTCAGGATCTCCCTACAACTCCCTGTAATATTTTTTCTGACAGTGCTTATGTAGTTCAGACTCTACAACATCTGGCCTTTGCAGCTTTCCGGCCCCGCCAGAGTCCCCTTGGTTTGTTACTCTCTTCATTACAACTATTACTCGAGCAGGCTCTGCCCCTTGGTATATTCAACACCTGTGGTCTCATACCAATCTCCTGGGGCTTCTGGCAGAGGGCAATGCCACCACTGACAAACTGGTCCTGAGAGCCACCCTAGACTCCAACCTAATTCAACAAGCTAGAGACTTACACTCCCGTTTTTTTCTTTCTCCCCAAGCTATACATAGGCTTCTACCCACTCTACCAATTCAGAGCTGCAAGCATTTGGTCTGTGCCTGCTCCTCTTGTGCCCCTCTTCTACCTCTGGGACCATTACAACCCTCTGGAACTCTCCCTAGAGGCCTTGGCCCCAAAAAGATATGGCAAATGGACGTCACTCATTTTTCTCCTTTTGGCAAGCTCA
>NW_008356845.1:253329-287562 GCF_000622305.1 Nannospalax galili
CCTTACTTCAGGGAGTTCCCCTGATGCCCCTGAGCAGAATAATCTCATTTAAAAAATAGATAAACATATAACACAACAGGATGGTGGGGGTGGCTTGTCCCAGGAGTTCCTGGCCAAGGTAAAACTAACAGATCCTTTCTCTAAAATGGGAGCTGTGGCCATTGCTAAAAATGCAAAAGATGGGAACTAGGGTTTCTTGGCCCTAACAAGATCTGGCAGATGGACGACATTCACTTTCTTTCCTTTGACAAGCTCAAATATATCCATCATATTATTGACGCCTATTATTAACACAAGGGCGAGGCTATGCTTGTGTCTTTCCAGATAATCTTCCAGCCCCCATCTGGATCCCAGCCCAGAACACCAGAATTGCCTGTGACGGAAAACCTCCCTCCACAATCCCTGACCCCGGAGATGGCAGCCCTGACCCTGGAGGAAGCAGCATACCCCTCAACCACCAAGAGACCAATCTCACAGACCACAAAAGCCACCAACCTGGTGAGACCTCGAACATCTCTCTCCGCAAACAAAGACAACAGCTAAATCCTCAATCCAGAGGAAAACCTTTGTCTGTGTTCCTTATTATGTGTGCCATCATTACTGCTAACTCCTGATTTTTGGACCCTGCATTGTTAAGGGTCTTGATAATTTTGTTAAAACTCGTATTTCTCTGGTTCAGTTAGCTGTTGCCCCGCCTCCAGACCTTGCTAGGCATGTCTCTGCAAACAAGGACCCACTGTTCCATGCCCTTACCAACCTATAGTAATAGAGATATGAAAATTAAGGCTTGAGCATAGATAGGTGTAAAATCTTAGGGAACAACCATGCAACGGACCTGAGACAACAGCGTGACTGCCAGAGCCACAGGAAACGCCTTGCGATATATACTCCTGTTGGCAGACTGTGAGACCGATGCCTAGAACTTGCCACACCCTAATCCCCATCATTACCCCAGATGGGACGACTCGCTCCATCGGCTTTTATTGAATTCTTAGCCCCTTAAGAGGCCTTTGCATGGGCCAAAGCTTGATACACTGCCTCTCCCTCTACTGGACCATACCAAGGGACTCACCCTTCAAGGGCTGGTAGTCAGTCAATAACGGGTAAGATCCCAAAAGATGGGACAGCCTAAGACAGGCACAGTCCATAATGCTGGGTGACCCTTGAGGTGGGGACAACAATGCTGAGGCAAAGAACCTCAACTCCCACTGGTTGGCATGGAGTTGGCCCAGCCTGCTCTCGAGAGAACTTGCCATCTTGAAGGATGGGATCCACAATAGGGACCAATCCCTTGCCTATGCTGCCACATATAGCCCTTGGACTGATATCAGTATATATTCTGAACTGTGCCTCACTCTTAAAAATGAAAAAATAGGGAGAGATGTTATGGAAAATCTTGTGACTGATTTTGCCTTTTGCCTTACATATCTATCATGCTGGAATGCATTGCTTCTAATGGGGCATCTGGTCCGCTAGAGTGTAATAGGATACTAGTCTGCCATGCTAATAAGGGATCCCATATGCTGTGTTGTGATTGGATTGCCCTTATATAAGCCCATACTTTCTTGCAAGAAAGTAGATCTGTGTCACTGAACCTGGTCTCCTGAGCCTGAATACGGCGACACTGGCGCAGACTCCTCACCAGCCCTAGGGTCCAGACTGGATGACTGATCAGAGGAACTAAAAGAGCAGGAGAGCGGCCATAGCCAAAGGAGAACAGCCACAGCCGGCGACCACAATAGGGTACAGTCTAAAGAACCATCAATAAACATCTTGCTATCCATCAGTATGAGTTCAAGACTGATGGCCCTTTAAGCAAAGAAATTACCAGGAAATGTGAATCTACAGAAGAGTAACCAGCTAGGTGTGGTGGCACACACTTTAATCTCAGCACATGGGAGGCAGAGGTAGGTGGATCTCTGAGTTTGAGGCTAGTCTGGTCTACATAGTGAGCCAGTCTCAATCGATCGATTGATCGATCAATCAATCAATCAATCTATCAGAAAAAGCTGTGTTCTATAACAGCCATTAAAATGAGAGTAACCAATCCAGTACATCTTTTGCCACAATGACCATTTAAGAGCCTTGAAAATACTGACCAGTATCTCTCAAATCTCCAAACACCATCAGAAACCTCACAACAGTTCCTGCAACATTATAATCTTGACACTTTCAACTGATACTGTCAAGACTGCATGCAAGCCACAAATACTTCTTCCTCCTAATGAGAAGATAATGAAGGACTTTCACAATGAAAAGGGGGATTCAGAAGGGAGAAAAATGAACAGGTTCAAGAGATGTCATAGGTGTCTAGAAAATGGAAATGTGATAAAAAGGACCGGTAACTGATTAAACAAAGAGCCACAGCCACAGCACACACAGAAGATGCAGCCACAAAGAGAAGTATGTCCTGCTGAATTTCAGTCTCAGTACTCAAAATCAAGGTATCAAGGAGGGCAGGAACAGCATCTGTGAACAAATGCCTCCACCTACTATATATTGCAACACAGTAAAAACATCTAAAATTCACAAAGTAGTAGAACCAGAATTTTACTTAGTGCTGTGAAGGTTACTGCCAGATCTGAAGTGTTGACAATTACAACACTGTTTGTTGGGGGATCAGGCACAGGATAAAAGATTTCAAAATGGCATGTACATGTTACTTTGATAATTATACTCCATTTTTATTCTAACTCCACTTGTCACTTGTGCACGCTGACTTTCCACCTTTCATCTTTCCCTCCAAAATTCTTATGTTGAAGTCCCAACCCCCACTGTGACTGTAATTAGAACTAGGTTCTCTTTGGGGGTAATTGAGGTTAAACGATGCCATGTGGATCGCTCCAGTCTAACAACATTACTGTCCTTCAGAACTGAGACATCACAGACCTCTCACACACACACCTGCTTCTTTTGTACACTTGGGCTCTTTCTCTCCTTTCCCTGCTTTCTCCCTCTCTCTGTGAGGCCAAGAAGTTTCTTCCAGAATTCAATGATCATCACCTTAAACTTTGACTCTTATTCTCAAAAACTGTAAGAAAATAAAATTTTAACCATTTAAGACACATTATAAAAAGCCAGGTTACAGGGATGGAGAAACAGCTCAGTAGTTAAGAGCACTGGCTGCTCTTGCAGAGGACCTGGGTTCAACTGCCAGCACCCACATGGTGACTAACAACCATCTGTAACTCCAGTTTCAGGGGAGCCAATGCCCCCTTCTGACCTCTGCAAGCACTCCATGACATGGGTGCACCTACCTACATGTAGGCAATACACTCATTAAAAATAAATAAATAAATAAATAAATAAAAACTGGGTTACATGAAACTTTTCCACCAATTAAGAGCATAAGTGCTATTATTAAATCAATGAGAACACTGGGAAAAAAAAACATTCACAGTTGCTATATACCTATGTCAAGGAGAGAGGGAGGGAAGGAGGGAAGAAGGGTTCTAAAATTCAGTAAACAACATGCAGATTCACACAAGAAGTTCACAAAACTTAAATGACTCAGGGCACTCCAAGGATAGAAGTTTAATAAGTTGGCACCCATGCTGGGTTGGGCCTTTCAGGAGCTACTTGTGAGTCACCCATGCTTCTGTTACTATACTAATAAACGCCCTAGTTCACCAAGCTGGGGGGGGGGTAGAATTTTGTTAAGTAACTTTCATTTAGATACTCATTGTATCTAAGTCACTATCAAAGGCTTTCACCACAGTCTTCCACATTTCTCCATTACACAAACCTGGTCTCTAAAGAGCATGTTTTGTTTTACCATCAGAATGCAACCATTTATAAACAATTCAGTAAGTTAGCCCCTAAGATTTATAACCTGATGGGTATAACATTCCCTACATAACCTCCTTTCCGAAAAATATCTCCCACTCTTGAGTGAAGGTAGGACTTGTAAGTTAGGTGGGGCAGTCATTCTCTGACAATGGTAACAGAAGTTTTCATGGCAGCCAACTAGAGACACTTTCCTGCTGGTTTTGAGGTAAATCCACTATGTAGTAGGACCTAAGGGTAGGCCCAGCAACTAAGAATGACCCATGGGAACCTTTGCCTGGATGGTGAAATACATAACATGCAGTTTTAGCCACAAGCTCAGTTTGTGACAATCTGCGGTTTCAGAGCATTTGAAAACTAAATAAAACAACAAAGTTATGATTTTTCATTTTCTACTAGTATGCCTAGATTTCTAAACTTTTGTAAATACCTGTCAAAATTATTTTTATTAACTGATGCCAAAAGAGAATTTCTAAAAATGTATAGGCTTGGGCTGGAGAGATGGCTCCACAGTTAAGAGCACTGGCTGCTTTTGCAGAGGACCTGGGTTCAATTCCCAGCACCCACATGACAACTAACAACTGCCTGGTAACTCCAGTTCCAGAGTATTTTCTGACCTCCATGGGTACTGCAGGACACGGGTACACTTAACATGCAGGCAATACACTCATACACATAAAAACAATAATAATAAATTTAAGATTTTTTGACTGTATAGGCTTTTTCCTAAATGTTTAAAAGTAAAAATAGAATGTTGATATTTTGCATATAGGAATAAAAACTAAATACACACAGATTACTTCATTGATGAAGTCATCTTCAAAAGCATCATTCCCTAACTTTAATACCAGAAAATCAAAAGACTAAGTACAAAACTGACTTCACCAGGATAAAATTATATAATCTCCAAATCTACATTTTAAAAACTGAAATATACAAGTTTTCCTTTACTGTGGTGCATCATTTTACATACTAATTTTAACTTGGGATAAAATTAGATAATATAAGCCAATAACAAAGTAACATAAAATCAGATGTAGTTGACATAACAAGATATTACCAGAAAACAGTAACTTTAGATTTAGCAGCAGGAAATTCTACATTAAGGAAAGTGTGTTCTAAAATGCAACTACTGACGTTTTCTTCATTCTCTTAACTCTTAAATTTTTTTCTTCCTAAGAGTTTTAGTTTCTTCATAAAAAATATTTCAAATGCAACTCTAAGCAACAGAAGATGAGGTTAACTCCTACTGCAATAGCAGTTTTCTTAAAAACAAAAATGAAAAAGAAAAAAAAAAGGTTTTTTGTTTTACTTTTGATCTTTATGAGACAGGGTCTTCCTGGTCCTATGTAGACCAGATTGGTCTTAGACTCAGAGAGACCAGATTGGTCTTAGACTCAGAGAGATGTGCCTGCCTCCTGAGTGCTGGGACTAAAGGCACACACCAACAAGACCAGCTTAAAGAAAAAAGTCGAAGTTTTTAAACAGCCAGAACCAACAGATGTTACAACAAACACCCTGTGAGAACTCCCCAGAACTGGCTTTCGAAGGCACAGGCTGCTTTCCTACTTTATACTAAAACCTTCTGAATACAGTAATCCAAGGAATGGGGGCAGGGGTGGGGAAGGAGGCAGAACATGTAACCATAAACAATAACACACATCTGAAATATATTGTCTAATAAACAAACCCAAGAAATACTTTCTTTTAAAAGAACGTTTATCACCTTTCTTTTCCTTTAAATTTTTAAATTTTTTTAACTTAAAAAAATTAATTATGCCGGGAGTGGTGGCGCACGACTTTAATCCCAGCACTTGGGAGGCAGAGGCAGGCAGGTCTCTGTGAGTTCAAGGCCAGCCTGGTCTACATAGTGAATTCCAGGCCAGCTGGGGCTACTGGGAGACCCTGTCTCAAAAAAGACCAAAAAAAACCCAAAAATTATGTTTATGACTGCTTTACTTGCATGTATATAAGTGCATCCATGTCACAAAATGCCCATGGAAGTGGGTGTCAGATCCCCTGGAACTGGAGTTAAGGACAGCTGTTAGCCACGAGGTGGATGCTGGGAACCAAACCTGGGTCTTCTGTGAGAGCAGCCAGCACTCTTAACTACTGAGCCATCTCTCCAGCCCTTAATTTTGTTTTAAAGTACATCTGTGCTGTGTATATGTTGTTTGTGTGTGTCCATCACAACAAAGTTTGCAAATGAAAATCAAAGGACAACGTGCAGAAGTTGGTGCTCTCTTTCCACCATACAGATTCCGAAGATCAAACTCAGGTGGTCAGGCTTGGCAGCAAATGCATAAAATTGCTGAGCCTTCTCTTTGACTCACTTTTATTTTCTAGTCTAAAATATTTTAATAAAGAACCAGGTGTGGTGGCACATGCCTTTAGTCCCAGCACTTGGGAGGCAGACAGTTATCTGTGAGACCAAGGCCAACCTGGTCTACAAATGGAGTTCCAGGCTGGCTAAGGCTGCAGGGAGACCTTGTCTCAAAAAACATACCAAAAAAAATTTAATATAGAAAACTGAAGTATTTTTAAAAGCATGAAGAAAGAAAATTCAGATTATCTATAATCCATCACTCATTCAAAACCTCCCCATTCATGCTAGGCACTAGGAATACTGTAGGACAAGGACAAGAAGTCCTGGAGACAAGCACTATTCTAATGAGCTAGTAGTGTGAAGAGTACAGTAAGTGCACAACCAGGGCAGGAACAGCACCTGGAAAGGGTATGCACAATACTATACTTCTTAAAGTACAAAATACTAAGAGGGAAATACTTACTTTCCTAGGATCATAAACCTTAAGTATGGTTCAGAAATAGATCCAGTATTCAGATGCCCTGGGTGCTCAGTCCCCAGAACCAAACACTACAAAGAAAAACAGCTAGCACTATTCTGACAGGTGTGAATGTTCACATATGCTACAGTTAGTCACTCTTTCCTACGGGCTGTAAACACCTTCAAATGAGTAACACAGCTATTGCAAATTTTTCAAGCACAGATTGTCTGGTTTGACATTACAGTTTCTACTTGTTTGAAAAGGAAGATATTTTAGACTCTGAATCAGTTCAAAACCACATTTGTAACAAAAAAAAAAAAAGGTCACTCTACAAACATTTAAGCAACAAAAACTTACTTGTAAAGGTCCTTTTATTTAACAACAGAGTTGTGCATCTTTTCCAAATCTTTAGAATGTGGGGGGCGGGGAGGAAATACACTAAAATCTCCTTTAAAAAGTACACAGTTCAAGTCAAGATGGACAGAATAAAAGCCAAACACATGCCCCCTCTGTAGCACTCCCTGGGGACAGCTAACAACCCTAGAGTAAGCACAACTGCCTGATGATTCAAAAACAAAACAGCAGACCAGCTGAAGGCTGCTGTCAATCCTGAACACTGACCAGTGAAAACAGGATTGGACAGTGTAGGCAAAGGTCAATTTCAGAGTACTTGGTACTCCTCCATCCGGCTTTGAATCCAGTGCTGGCAAAATCACAGCACAGCCAACAAGAGAATCCACCAAGAACAAACCCCTGTACCAGTCAGAACAGATAAAAGGACTCCTGAGAGATGGAGGGGGTCTTTTTTCTTTTTGTTCCTTCTCCCTTTTCTCTCCTAGTCCTAACATGGGTTGGAAGACAGGTTAGTTGCCACGAAAGCACATAAATCCCCAAGCATAGAACTATCTCTGCAGAGCCAGAGCACAAGGAAGGGGAGAGAGTCTGTACCCAAAGAATGGGGGTGAGAAGTCCTATTTTCTTGTTTCTCTCATTTCATACTCAAGCCTAAGCAGAGACAGGAACTTGGACTTTTTGACTGGAAAACAGGGAAGAGAGCCCTATGATGTGGAGAATGTGGTAATCCCAGAGGGAAGAGGAGACTTCGGTGTATCATTAGCACAAGCCCTGGGCTCATCCTAGAAATGCCTTGTAAGACAGCCCTGAAGAAGCATAGCAGAGGCCTTCAGATCTAAACTCCATGTCAACCACAAGCCAATTCCGAGACTAGTTCAAGTGAAACGGGAGGCAGACACATTAAAGAACAGAACATATGCAAACTGATACAACCACGAAAGGACAGAACCTGCATTCTGTACTTCACCAGGTTTAAATGAAGTCTCTTCAGGTAGCACTGCAAGTGTTCAATTTAAAACCAATCTCATGCTTAAGCGCAACACACACACACACACACACACACACACACACAAGTAATTTGTCTATTGTATAAGACAAAACAACCAAATGCTGATCACAAAATGACAGTAACATTGAAATTATCGAGAAAATGTAAAGAAGATGGCAAAATGCCCACGCTCCAGTAGTAAGTGCAAGAAAGCCTATAATTAAACTCAATGGGCCACTTAAAAAAAATGGCATCAAGACAACTTGCTGGAAAGTAGGGGTCAGAGGAAGTGGGAAAGGGGTAAGAGAGAGTAACAGGGGTGAGTATGAGCAAAAAATGTGTATAAAATATGTGTACAAAACTACAAAACAATAAGTTTTTATTTAAAAACAACTTTAAAGAAGTTGTAGTTGTTTTTGGTAAGGACAATATGAACCCTTGAAATAAACAGAAACAGAAGTTTCAGCACAGAAAAAGAAACTACAAAAAAAAAAGAGCAAGATGGGCGTTTTAGAAATAAAAATACAGTATCTGGAAGGAGGTAGGAATTTGGCACCAACAGAGCCAAAAGGTTTCCAATGACTTCACACACTTAAAAGGCCATAATCACAATTTCTTTCACATCTGCATTTTTTAGAAGGTTTTGTTTCTATCTTTGTGTCTGTGTTTTGCCTCCATGTACACAGTATGTCTATTACCTGTGTGCCTACAGAGACCAGAAGAGGGTGTCCCCTGAAACTGGAGTTTAAGGATGGTTGTTGACCACTATCTTGAGTGCTGGGAACTGAACCCAGGTCGTCTGGAAGAGTGCTAAGTGCTCTTAACTCTGAGCCATTTCTTCAGCCCCCATATCTGCATTATTGATGTTGGGGGGGGAGAGGAAGAGAGAGAGAGAGAACGAGCACTAGCCAGTCTGCCTTCCTACATGGCCAAGAAGAGAAATTTAATAAGATATGGTTAAGATGCAGTTAATCCAATTAAATAATTAAATGTCATTATTTTAGAAATAAAGAAATGTCTAATATGTTAAACAATTTGCTGCTGTTGTTGTCTTTTTGGGACAGGGTCTCCCTGAGATCCTAGGTGGCCTGGAACTCACAAGAGACAGGCCTGCCCCTGCCTCTCAAGTTTTGCACCACCATGCCTGGACCCAAATATTTTAAACCATTGTAACCTCCTAAATATAAAAATACAAAAACAAGAGCAGGAAAAAGATTCAGGAAAAAAAAAAATTAAAGCAACTGTATATAATTAAGCATAAACAATTCTCTTTAAAAAAAAAAAAAAAAAAAACCCTGCCATTCCTCCCTCCCACTCCTCCCCTCAAGGTGTCAAAGCATAGAACAAGCTAGCCTCAAACTTGTGGAGATGCTCCCACCTCTGCCCCCAAATGGTGGGATCACAGATGTGAGCCGCCACACTCAGCTTCAAAATAGAAAATTAAGTGCAATGATAAATCTTCAGCTAGACTTCTTTCCATTAGACTGACACAACTACTGAATCATGAAAAACTATACTGTCTATTATAGGCTGTAGTAAGAAGTATTGTTTTGAAACAATGTTATAGCCCACAACTATTAGAAGGTAATATTAAAAAAAAATTACAAGGAAAAGAAAATGTTAACAAATTCTCTAGGAAATACTACTTGCCAAAGGCTAATCCTACTGAATAATTGTTAGGGAAATTAGCAAACATCTAGGAACCCCAAAATAAAGTATCAAATAGAAGATTTTCTCTATTGTCAAAAAAAATGGAAAAAGAATTTTTTTACACCTAAAATCACAGCACGACACCAGTGGTGTTCATGCACAGGTATCTACAGCTTCCCCTCTCCATTCACCCTGACCTCTTATTAAATGGCAGCAAAGAAAAGCCTTTTTCATATCCTGCACAGAGGCCAAAAGTTCCCTACTAAGTATACATGGGCCCTGAAAGTAATTAAATAGCCCAGTACAAGCTAATAAAACACAATTTACCCAATTTCTCATAATTAAATTCATGTGAATGCAGACTATTCAAAGATGTATAATGCTAGAGCCATCAGTCCTGCTACAAATTTCTCCTCCCCTTAGATTTCTTTCAAAAGTTTTTCACAGTCTAGCATACTATGCCAAGAAAACAATGGATACGAAGAACATATTTCAGGGAAGAACATGGTGGCACACGTCTGTAATTCCAGCTACTTAGGAGAATGATACAGGAAGACTGCAAAGTCCAAGGCCAGCTTGGGAAACCTGGCAAGACTTATCCCAAAATAATAATAAGCTGGAGATGTACCTCGGCTGTAGAGGGCTTGCTTGGGTTCATTCTCCCAGTATGAAGATAGAGAGATGGAGGAAAAGAGGGAGGAGGGGAGGAAAAAGAAGGAGCAATTTCAATGTAGCACAAATGTTTCACTTATTTAAAATAATTCCCAGTGTCATCTGTGCTGTTTTATAATAAAATAATCATCCTGCATCTGTGAGATGACTCAGTGGGTTAAAGTGCTTGCTGTGAAGTCCCAAAAGCACTTGCTGCGAAGTCTAATGATGGGAGTTCAATGCCTAGAACCCATGTAAATGTAAAAGGGTAGCACCTACTCCACAGTCTGACATGCAGGCCATGGCACATACATCATGCCCACCGCCTATACTAGTAATAAATTTTAACATGTTTTAAGACAACAATCACCCATATATAGTTTACTTTGAGTTAATCATTAATACTCTCTTGTATAGTTGTATAGAAAGCCTTATAGTCAAACTCTAAAAAAGGAAATATGAACACTTTAAAAATAGAAGTGATTCAAGCAAAACTGAAGAGATAAATTCTACATAACCAAAAGAGAAAGCAGACAATAAAGGCCAACTAAATACTGACGATAACAAATCAAAGGAGAAGGAATGTGACTGAAGTTTTAACATGGAGAATAGAGAGGAAGGGAAGAAGCAGAATGCATGCTGTAAAAGTCACTGAATTTCAAGACTGGAGAACAGGGATGAGGGAGGGAGATCTAGAACATTCCAAGCTGCTGAGTCTGTTTGGGAATGTGGTTTTACTACTAATATAAACCAAAGTCCATAAGAAAGAAGTCGGCTAAAAAAAGTTTAGGATTAGGGTGACAGCAATATGATTAAGTGAACATTATGCAAAATATCTAGGAGATATGGGATTGAATCTCATTAAGACAAAAATCAAAAAAGAAAGTCATTCCTAAAGAGGTTAATAGGTGAAGTAAAGAGTAAACACTGAAAACTAGGAGAAGAAAATACTAAGGGCCAGAAGGCCCGAGGGTAAAAACCCTGTCAGAAGTGGAAAGAACCAACGTAAAGACCTGAAGGAAAAGGGAGTCAGTCCCACAGAGGAAAGAAAGTGATACTTTTCAGACCCAAAGCACTTGGTCAATAAAGCACCACCACAATTGCAGAACCGCTTTCTCCTTCAGAATGGTCTTACAGGATCAGCATCATTTGCATTTTATGGATTCATAAAGGATGCCAACAAAAATGAAACTGTCTAGAACCATAGTAAGTAATAGGCTCTGTCTCAAACCCAGTTCTTTTGCTCATAATAGTGACTCTGTTTCCAAAAACAAAACTAGCCATGCACAGTGGCCCATGCCTGTAATCCCAGCATGAAGAGCTGTGAGTAGGATGGCAGTTCAAGGCAGTCTAGGCTACATAGCAAGCCCGTCCTTAAAGAGAACAAAACAAAACAACAAAACCAGAAAACGAAAAGCAAGTCTATCAGCTAAGAACCATGTAAACCTACACAGCTGAGTCCCCAGAGAAGATGGTGGAAGATTACGAACACGTAGCATTTAACAGCATCAGTCTAATAACAGACTTAAAAATTAACTAAGGAGGCTAGAGAGGGCTCAGTGGTTAAGAGGACTGGCTGCTCTTGCAGAGGACCAGGGTTCAATTTCCAGCATCCACACAGCAGCTAACAACTGCTGTAACTCCAGTTCCAGGAGATCTGACACCCTCTTCTAACCTCCACAGGCACCTACATGACAAAGGTGCACTTAAATACAGGTAGGAAATAGTCATACAAATAATTTTTTTAAAAAAAAAGATTAACTGAAATTATATTAAAATAGACTCTGCCTTCCTCCCAAAAGCTAAAGTACATGCTGTTTTAACATGCTACAAAAGTAATATGGCAGCAAATGCTGTGAAATTTTAAGCTATGAAAAACTACTACTCCCTGCACTGCCTACCTACCTTCAGAAATAACCACTGTTAAAAGGCTGTTAGGTCACTTTCCAGAACTGTCCATATCCATGTATTATATTATGTCTAAGTATGTGTGTATCTGTATATGAATATGAACCAGACATATTATGTTACACATACTCGTGAAGACTAAATTCCTTATGAAGGTTTAAGTCTGATTTTCTTTAAAGCCTTGTTGAGCTTAGTTTTTGGTAAAAATGATCCAAATCTGAAATACATTAAAGTGTGAATTTTGTTGTCTGTTGTTCAAAAATTTTGTTCAACTACTCTCAAATTTAGAAAATACACACAATGCAGCACATTCTTTTGAGCTCCTAATTTCTATTAACTTTTACCTATTAAAATATTAAAAATATGAAGATACTGAAGACAAAAGGCAACGAGATATTCTCTGCAACACTACATGTTTCTATGTTTCAGTTTGATAAACTACCTTTCCTTTACAGTTAAAAAAAAATTATAAATTCTAGCGGGGCATGGTGGTGCATGCCTTTAATCACAGCACTTGGGAAGCAGAGGCAGGCAGATTTCTCTGAGTTCGAAGCCAGCCTGGTGTACATAGCAAATTTCAGGCTAAATGGGGCTACAGAGAGACCCTGTCTCAAAAAGGCCCCCCAAAAAAATTAAAAATAATATTCTTTAGCTTTCCAAATACTCTATAAAATTATTAGATTTTCAAATATTGAACCAACTCTGACAGTCAGAAGGTATCATTATCTCTATTTTTAAAATGAATCAACAAAAGCTTTAAAAATGACTACAAAACTTGTTCACCAGTATTAACATTTAAGCAATTCTACAGAGTATCTTGTCTGGTCCCATTATAAAAATGGTAAAATCACAATCTCTTTCTCCTAGCAGCCAACACTGACTCTAACACAACTCTGACAGCAACCATACTAACTTTGCATACTTCATGGTTTAACACACTAAGCACTCAGGAGACTGAGGCAAGAGGATCTCAAGTTTGAGCCAGTATAAGCTTATAAAGCAAAACCCTTCCTCAAAAAAGTCGGGGGGGGGGCCTTCTAAAACAGCAAAAATCTAAAGTAGTTAGAAAGTAGCCACCATTAACAGGTGAAACTGGAAACCTGCCAAGACAGATCTGCAACAGTAACTGCATCCCTGTACTAAGCAAACTTGTATTTCTGAAAACTGTGCCTTGCTGGAAAACTGCTGGCTAAGTACTGTGTAATACTTCTTGCCAAGCAAAGTGATTTTTTCATGTGCCTTATTCTATGAACAGGGAGTAACAGAACAATATCAGTTATTCTGCCCCAGGGTTATCATGAAATGATAACTATCCTCTAAGATTCACCAGTTCCCATGCCACCTGGAACAAACACAAACACTATCAAAATCACATTTTAAAAAATCATCCTGGATACCAGGCATGGTAGTGCACACCTTTAATCCCAGCACTGGGGAATCAGAGGCAGGTGGGTCTCTGTGAGTTCAAGGCCAGCCTGGTCTACATAGTGAGTTCCAAGCCAGCTGGGGCTACAGAGAGACCCTGTCTCAAAAACACCAAAAAATAAAATAAAAATAAAAATATCATTCTGGGGGCTGGAGAGATGGCTCAGCAGTTAAGAGCACTGACTGCTCTTGCAGAGGACCTGAGTTTGATTCCCAGCACCCACATGGCAGCTACGAACCAAACCGTCCTTAACTCCAGTTCCAGGGGAATCTGAAGCCCTCTTCTGACCTCAGCAGCACTGCACAACACGGGTGCACACACATACATGCAGGCAATACATTCATATACATAAAATAAAAAAATTTTAAAAAGGATCATTCTGGAAAAACAGAAGAGTGAACTGAGATACGAAGAGTGGAAATGCAGCTGGGTATGGTGGCTCACATCTACAATCCTTGCAGGCATTGGGGGGAAGATACTGCACAGTTGAGTTCTAGCATGAGTTACACAACACTGACACACACATCCCATGTGTTCACACATCTACACATGAAAAAAAGAAAAACTATTAATTTGCTCTCATTTAACCCCTGGTATGTACCTGAATAAAGCGTGATTCTGAACATCTCATTTCTGAGTCTTAAGTCCTCATCAGCAAGTCTACTGAATAAACCTAAGTCTTTCATGTCTAATTCTAGTTTTTGAAAGTCAAGTTATGTCAAGTAAACAAAGGATCCAATAACAGAGTTTATGGCTCCTGATTATGCCTGTAGCTCCAAATGCAGTACAACCACAATGGCCTTTAGTTTCCATACCCTAAAATCAAGGAAGAAATTCTTCATGAGATAAAATACGTAAGTACATACATGTTGATCGATCCATGAAAATCACTTCTTCAACTTATTTTCCTTGTGATTCAAACAACCCACCTTTAAGTTTCCTCAGGTCCTTTGTTAGATCACAATGAATAATAGTGGAATGACCAAATGAGAAGAATCGTTCATTCATAAAAGGCTCTTTGGAAGCAAGTCTCCCATAACTGATTTGCTACAATTTCTCAAATTTGTTTCTATTTCTCAGGGTATACTCATTAAAGTCAGTTTCAGGATCACAATAAAGAACTGTGACTAACAGTACCTAAAATACTAAAAGATAGAAGCAGGCTTAATGCTAAAAAGTTCTAATAAACCTCCACTAGGGAAATTTAAAGCCTAATTTTGTTTCACAGGCCTTTCAATTTACTACCTAAGTTTTAATCACACATAAGACATGAGCTTATGTTACACGCAGATATCCCAGCATTCACAAAATTGAGGCAATGAGACTGCCCAAATTTGGGGACAACCTATATAGTTCCAGGCCAAAACTAAACAAAAACCCTGGTTTTATAAGTAGAATTTGCAATTAAGTAGATTTGAAGCAATCACTTTTAAGTACCTTTATACTCACAAGCATAAAAGGACAAGAAAACATCAAATGGGGCAAGAGGAGGGGGAGCCAAGCAGACAGACAACCTGAGGGAGGTAAAGACTGCACAGTGTGCTATGAGCCTGTTTCTCTTTTTTATCTAACAAGCATGCCCTTCTTCACCATCCCCACCCTGATGTCCCACAGATACTAATTATTCAAGATGTACAAAATTACTGTATTCAACAAAATAGTGAGAATAGTCTTTGGGTTGGGGTGTGGGTGATTTCAATCCTCATTTCATTTAAAAATTTAGAAGTCTTCAGGACATTTAATTCTCAGTGGGGAAAAATAATCTAACCCACTCTAGACTCCAAATTTTCTCTCCAAGCTTCCTGCTCACCTGAGTTACTCATCTTGGTGATTGGTGCACTAATATTACACTGATGTACAGTCAATTAAGACACAGTGAATATTTGTCAATTCTACAAACCAAGCATTGCTACAGAAAAACTCCTGATCCTAGACTGGAGATCCACTCATCTATCAGTAAAATCTGCACCACTGGAAACAGGTTTTCCACCCAAGCCCCCCTCAACATCTAACTCTGAATTTTTAGAATATTATTTTGAATACTATTTAGAATACTATTTTGAAGAGTATAAATAAATAAATGATTCTTTGTCATAAGTGATCACGTTGCTGGGTATGGTGGCACATGCCTTTAATCCCACCACTCCTTAGGCTGAGGTAATAGGGTCTCTGTAAGAGGGCAGCCTAGTCTACAACATAGGGAGTTCCAGGACACTATGGCTACACAGAAACCCTGTCTCAAAGGGGGGGGGGGGGCAGGAGATGATTACAGCTAATTTATCTTTTTTGTCTTTCTGAGTCAGGGTCACTGTAGCCCCACCCAACAGCCTGGATTCACTATGTAGACCAGGCTGATCTCAAACTCACAGATCCCCCACAGTGCAGGGACAAAAGGCACGTGTCACCACTCCTGACACAGCTAATTTATCTTTAATGACTTGATTTTTTAAAAATATTTATTATTTTTTTACTTTATGTGTTATGAGTGTACTGCCTGCATGTAAGTGAGTGCACCCATGTCATGCAATGCTGTGGAGGTCAGAAGTGGGTTTCGGACTCCCCTGGAACTGGAGTTAAGGACAGTTCATAGCCACCATGTGGGTGCTGGGAATCGAACCCAGGTCCTCTGCAAGAGCAGTCAGTGCTCTTAACCGCTGAGCCATTTCTCCAGCCCCGTATCTTGATTTTTTTTAAAAAAGGAAAAGGGCGTGGTGGCACTCGCCTTTTTAAACCTGGCACTCAGGAGGCAGAGGCAAGCAGATCTCCGTGAGATCAAGGCCGCCCTGGTCTACACAGTGAGTTCCAGGCCAGCCTGGGTTGTAGGGAGACTGTCTCAAAAAGACAAAAAAAAAAAAAAAAAAAAAAAAAAAGGAAAAGCCAAAATGAAATACAAAAAGGAAAAAACAAAAACCCAGAACCAGAATCTAGTTATATTTCAAATGAATAGATCACATTAAAAGGGGAAAAAACTAAACAAGTTATGTTTTATACTCAGTATTTTAATTATTTTCCCTTGGGCTAAACAAAATCTTAGGTAACAGAAGCCAGGTTTTTCCCCACAGGAAAAGGAATTGCATATGGACCCTCTGCTGTCAGGCTGAAACCAAAGATACCAAAATGAACTCATGGCTTTGTAGACATGTGTCCAGAACTGTGTGTTATTAAAATTTCTAGCTTGGAGGACTGAAGAGAAGGCACAGTGGTTAAGGGCACTGGCTGCTCTCTCAGACCTGGGTTTGAATTCTAGCACCCACATGGCAGCTAACAACCATCCATAACTCCAGTTCCAGGGGATCCAACGCCATCTTCTGACCTCCTAGGGTACTGCACAACATGGGTGCAGTTACATGCACGCGGGCAAAGTACTCATAAACATAAATAAAAATAAATGTCTTCTTGATTTATTTATATACATATAACCACTTAATCTATTGATACACATATAACCACTAAATAAAACCAGAGCTCCTTGGAGAAACAGCCAATAAGGGTTTGGGTAGAAATATTTTATTGTATCAGAAAATAAGGGACCATTCCAAAAACTGATTAGCACTTTTAAAAGGACTCAGGAATCAGCGTGAAGGAACTCTGCTAAGTCAAAACTAGCAATGGAGGTACTGAAAAGCTTAAGAAAAATAAATCCATGAATTTAAGCAATGCACACATAAACGAAGAGAAGAGAAAGCTCTTGCAAAGGCCAAGTAACAGGTAAGTAGCAAATGTAGAAAAATCACCATTTGGCAACTATATTAGTACCAACTGATTCAGGCAAAAATGTATAAACCACAAGAGCAAAGTTTTGCTGATTTTTTTTTATATTTAATAAAACATCTCTCCAATACGAGACATGGTACAAAGGGAGAGAAAAGTCAAGAAACCTGGTAGGTGAGAGCTAACATTCCTACTGATACATGTGTCCTGACATGGCTCACGGAGAAAGTAATGTTACTCCTGGTGTAGTCCTGTTAAAAATGCACAACTTTGAACCTAATCGTAGGAGGCAGCAGAAAAATCAATACTCTAGAGAATTCTAAAAACTGTGCTATTATAATCAAATACCATCTCACAGTCACAGAAGAGTAACTGTGTCAGATCAAAAGACATAACTAACTTTAGGGTGTGACGTAGGATTTATTCCATTAACAAAGATTATTGGTACAATTAGTGAAATTTGAAAAAGATCTTCAAACAATATAATTATATCAATGTTAACCTCCCAATTGGTAACAGTACTATGATTAAACAAACCACACTTTTTCGGGGGGCGGGGGAGGGTCTTTTGAGACAGGGTCTCCCTGTGGTCCCAGCTGGCCTGGACCTTACTATGTAGACCAGGCTGGCCTTGAACTCAAAGATTCGCCTACCTCTGCCTCCTGAGTGCTGGGATGTGCCACCACACCCAGCAAAATACGCTTTCTTTAAAAAAAAAAAAAAAATACACAGCTATGAAGAGGTAGCTAACACTATGTATTGGAATTTACTCTCAACATATTCAGGAAATAAGGTTGTATGCGTTCATGTGTACGCAGACAGGAGAAAGCAAATATGGTTAACATGAAAAATCTGGATGAAGCTTACAAAAAAAAAAACTAGTTTATCTTTCCTGCAACTTTCTATATATGTAAAGTTTCAATTAGGAAAAGAATGAAGATTATATTTGGATTAGTGAAGAGTCATTAAAACATCGAATGATGGTTCTCCTCTGCAAAGAAGGGCAGGAAAATTGGTACCAGGCATGGGCTGAGAACCAAGGCAAGCCCTCAGGTCCTATTTTAATACCCACAAACTGGGGACTGGAGAGATGGCTCAGAGGTTAAGAACACTGGCTGTTCTTCCAGAAGACCCGGGTTCAAAGCCCAGCACCAACATAGTGGTTAACAACCATCTGCAACCCCAGTTCCACAGGATCCAACACTCTCTTCTGTCATCTACAGGCACTGTACAACACAGGTGCACTTACATACATGCAGACAATACATTCATACACATAAAATAAAAATAATTTTTTTAACTAAAAAAAAACTTACAAACTGTATTTCTTTGGTAAAATCACAACAGTTCATCTCAGTTTCCCGTTCACAGAATGGGATAGCACCCATCCAACCTTTTAGTCCAGGTTCTCCTAACATGAGGATAGTTATGTGGGAAAAGGAAAGCTATATAACAATAAACACAAATGGTCCTCAGTATCTGTGGCTTCCACAACTGTGAATTCCTCAACCAAGCACAAACCAAAAATATTCAGGAAAAAAAGTATACTGAACACACACTGTCTTTTTCCCTAAACAGTATGATACAACGAATATTCACAGTGCCTACATTGTAGCTGTCACTGTACCTAGAGATGATGTAAGGTGTACGGGGACATGTGTCCAGAATATGTGGAAACACGTGTCCTTTACGTGTGTACAGAATATATGGAAACACATGTCCTCTAATCTAAGACTTAAGCATCTAAGAACATGGGTATTTACAAAGGCGGAAGTATTTTCCTAGAATCCCCTCTAGGGATCTAGGGCATCTAGAGAAGACTATTATAAGTCACTTTTATAGAAATATTTTAAAACATAAACTAGATTATTTTCCATCAAAGGAAACAGCTGCTACAGAGACATTTTGATGGATGTTTTGATCCACCAAAATTTTACTTGAATTCAAGATTCATGTGAAAGGAGAAAGGATTAAGGGGGAAACCTACTCTGGGGCTGGCAGAGCTGCTCAATGACACTATGTTCATCAAGGCGCTAAGTCAAATCCCCAGCACCAAATAAAATTTGTGACAGAGGATTTTTACATGAATACTACTTTACCAATTGAAACACTAAGCTTTTTTCCTTAAGACTTTATGGCATCAATAAACATTACTAAATTTAAAAAGCCATTAATCAAGTTTTGGGCAACCTTTGATATACTATGACAGTACCACTATACTGAAATCACTACATTAGTTTCCAAGTGTGCACACTGAAGTGTATAACCACAGGAAGGAGACTTGAGGAACCACCAAATTCAGAGGGTGTTAAGAGAGATATCAATTTTTTTAGACACTTAGATCAAGGAAAACTTTTTTAAATAAAAATGCAATTATTTTTCTAAAGAGTAAAGCTTTAGGGGCTGGAGAAATGGCTCAGTGGCGTGAAGTGCTCTTGCAGAGGACCGAGTTCAATTCCTAGCACCCACATGGTGGCTAACAACTGCCTACAACTCCAGTTCCAGGGACTCTGATATCCTCTTCTGACTTCCATGGGCACTGCATGACACGGGTGCACTTACCCATGCAGGCAATATACTCATAGACATTAAAAATAAGTATTTTCCAAAAAGATTAAAGCTTTTGTCACCACTTAAAAGTTATATGTGGAGAAATTATAATTCCACTGACAAAACAAAATATCCCTAAAGTCGTATAAAATAAATAGCTGTGTTCTAAGAGATTTAATGGGGGGTGGTGGGAATAGGGTCTTATGAGACCAGCATTGGCTGGCCTGGAATTTGATATGTAGACCAGGCTAGCCTCATACTCAAAGATATTAGCCTGCCTCTGCCTCCAGGGTACGTGCTGCGATTAAAGACAAGTGCCATCACATTTGACTCAAATGAAGGTTTTTAAATAAACAAAAAAACAAAAAACAAAAAACAAAACAAAAAAAAACGGACAGAAATTCTCAGGTAAAATAACAGCACCTGTCATGTTTTCCCATTACTGGAAAAACAGAACATCTACCTGCGAGGTCTACTTTGAGCAGAGAAGAGCAGAGCAACACGGCTCTGAGAGGCAAATGCTGAGGCTAGACCAGGCTGAACTGGGTCTGCAGAAAAGCACAAAACCCATGTAGGCCTCAGCAAGGAAGCAGGACTGGAAGCAGTGCGCCTACCCCAACTCTCCAGCTCTGCAGCAAGTCCACTAGACAAAACTGAGGTGGCAAGGGGGATCACAAGAACATTGGCTCTGAGGGGAGGGATTTTGCTTGTGTGGTTTAACATTATACCCAGAAGAAAAGTACCCAGCATACAATAAGTATTCACTAAGAATTAAATGAAAAAAAGGCATCAAAGAATGAAATCCAAGCCTTTCAAATCAACCTATTTAAGTTGCAAAATAATTTTTAAAACACACTTGGTACACATTAGCTTAACAGTCGTAACTATCTTTAGGGAGCATAATCTATTCTTCACTCTAAATAAAAAGATAATGTCAAAGTTTATTTCTTGACCTACAGTAGGTACATTTATAAACCCTTCCCTGCTTTTAAATACAGCTTCTCAGTTCTTATAACACAGAATTATAAAGATGAAGTGCATAAAGCCTAAATCGCAAAGAGCAAATGTCATTGTTTACCATCAAAACTGAGACAGAATTCATAAGCAATCAGAGGCTTAGAAGCATTTCTCTTAGAAGCATTTACTCATTTTAACTGAAACATCTTTTTTACCACAATTTGTCCCTCTACAATTAAGAATATCTAAAATTTGACTTAGTTTTTGTTTCTCCACCTCAATTGTTAATTTATTTCCAATCATTAAATTATGAGGTCTATAGGAGCTCAGTTATCAAAAATACAGTAAAACTGTGTGGAACAGAATTCAAGTAAATTTATGGAAGCATAAATATGACATATGCTCACTATTAAGCCCAGTAACTTTCCCTTCCCCACTTATTGAAGAAATTCCAAAATTTCTCATGAAGAAATTCAATTTCATTTCCTACACGCTCTCTCTAAGATTACAAACATGTCATAAACGGCAAATTCCATCTGCTTCCCAAGCACTACCCATACAAGCAACATAACTTCACTACCCAGGTACGCCTGCCATTTCCCAGAGGCCTGCCTTAGATGGGTACAGTCATCTTACTATGCTTCTTGTGTCCATGCTGCTGGAACAGCAGTCTGTACAAGCAGGAGTAGAGGCACAATCCTGAGAGAGAGGAGTAGAGAAAAACATTGAGAAGACAAAACAGGATAAAATGAGCTTGCATAAGTGTTTAGGAGCTCACTCAGCCTGTGTTCAAGGTCAAGGTAGACTAAATTCTCTCAGACTGTTCTAAGTTAGAAATTGTCCATTAACATCAATACAGGCCAGAGAGAGATCTGAAATTGCATATATAAGGGACAACATAACCATTAATTCTAAATGAGTTTTCCTTTCTATAAGCAAATGATCATACAATGACTGTTTACCAGAGTGGGAACAAAATTACTATAACAAACTTAGTGCTAGTCTAGAATACAGTGGTTGAATGATATATGAAGTAGATTTCAGTCTTAAACTGCTGATACTATACACACTCAAATCATACTGTTTCAAAACTCTATCAATCTTAATTATTCTTGAATGCTACATTTTTTAAGGTGCATGCGGAAAAAAAAACTTATTTGTACTACTAAATCATTTTAAAACATTACATCAAAAACAGACTTGAACATGATTACTCGTCAACATAAAACTCAGGAGTGTTTTATCCTAACTGGAATCTTCAATGAAGATGTCCTCACCGCTCCTCCCCATCCAGTTTAGTAAAAATTTAAAACAGATTAACAGTTCTCAGAGAAATTTCCACCTAATCTGTATTTCTACGATATCCTAAAAAATTACCTTTAAAATAATGCTTAGGCATACTAGGACCTCAAAAAAGTGGCTTTGTATTCAGTTAGTCAAAGAATCTTCCTGGTAACAGAACCAAAATAAAAAAATAAAATAAAAAATCACTCATGTATTTTAAAGCCACATGTCCAGAAATGTTAGCTACCCAATCGGTTACCCAGTATATTATCATCACTCATTTTCTCAAGAAATTTTTATTTGGGCTGTATATTATGTTCCAAAATAAAATACTGTGCTGTGTACCAAGGATATGAAGCAACGAGGACACATGGTCACTGTTCTCAGTGTGTTTGTAACCTGGGCATAAAGACCAAGTACCTAGAATTATAGTAATCAGTACAAGGGAAAGTCAGAGTGTTTTAAGACTATTTAATGGAGCCTGTATCAGTGAGTCTCAACCAAGATGATGTGACCCCTTCCCCAAGGTATATTTGATAAAAGTCTAAAGTCAGTTTGGGTTGCTGCAGACGATGGGGAGGGCACTGCGTACTACCCAGTGTATGAAAGTAAAGATGCTGCTAAACACCCTACGATGACAAGAAAACCCCTTCCCGCCCCAATTACAATAGTGCAAGGTTGAGAAACGCTGACCCAAACTAAACCACAGGGCAGGAGGACGTGGTGCTGGTAAAGGTTTCCTTACTTTAAAACACTAAGCATGCTCCAGTTTTAAAGAATTTTCAACAAAGTGGAAAGAAAAATACAGTCTGATACAAATAACCGGAACTTCTACTACAAAATAAAAATAAAAGAAGGCTCAGATCCTTGGTAAATGAAAAAAAAAGAAAAAAAAAAATCAAAGTCAATGTTTTTCAGATGCTTCACATAAACTTTTCTCCTGAACCACAGACAAAGGAAAAATATACAAACTAAACCTTTCCACTTTTCTCAGCCAACCAGTTACTACTAGATAGTCATGGGAAAATTATAGAAAGTCACATAGTTATACAAATGTTCATTCTGAATGCAAAACTAGAAAAGAAGTAAAATGGAAATGGGATTTCAGTTTGTAGAACAAGCAAATATACTAGAAGTCAGTCAGAGTGTATCTGGAAAGTTTGTATCCAGAACATTTCAAGAATAAGCTATTTTGATCAATGGAAGGATCCCCAAAACAAGAAACCACCAGGGATTTAGGTACGTTAAAGATGATAAACAGGGTGATGTGTGGTGGCACAGGCCTATGATCTTTCTTTTAAAAATAGGGAAACAATTGCTGCAGATTCTAGGCTAGCCTAGTCTATACAGGGAGTTCCAGGCAAACCAAGACTATCTACCAAGACTTTATCTCAAAATTAAATCAGTTAATTTTTTTCTTTAATACTTTTTATTGAGTTTTTGTGCATTTTGTACAATAGTTCTTAATCAAATTTAGACCCCCTCTTCCATCTAAGCCCCCCAGCCCCTACCCAGTTGATTTTTTTTTTTAAGATGATAAATAAATCCTTTCGGAATCTATGAACCAAGGTAAATCCAAAAGTTAAATAGCAACAAATTTTCTGGCAACATCTCAAACCTACATCTTCAGTCCTACATCTTCCTAACTCAGTCTACTAGAGCATCAAGAGACCAATGGGAAGAAGCATAGGAAACTGATCACTGACTGGAACCTTCACTATGTTAAAGATCTATTGCTAAATTCTGATATGTGAAAAACACACTGCAGCTCTATTTTTTAAAGTTCTTACATATCAAAAGAATCCACACACAAGTAAAAGCCTCCTCCAGCTACTTTGTCTAAGCATGACCACTCATGCTTAGAACACTCATGCTATTCCTCACTCACATTCATGGGTTACCTTAAGACTTATGTTTTAAAACTCCCTCTTCAATTTAGTTGAAATTTTCTAAAGGAAAATGTCATGCATAGCCATTCTCCTTCTTTCCCTTTATAAAAACAAGACCTGAGGCAAGGTAGAGGTAAAGAAGGACCTACTGGAATAGTCTCCTTGTGGTGGTAGCAGTCTTTAAGTGCACAGCAAGGGATGGCAGCTCACAACAGAAATGCTGACCCGCAACAGTCAAGCAGTTTTAATATAGTCCACATATCGAAGCTTTCCCAAGTGAGACTCTTCAATAGGTGAGAACTTCAAGTCATTTTAATAAGCAAATCCTACCATCTTGGAGCAGCAGCTACAACAACGTGTAATGATTAGTTATACCTTTAATTGCTCAGTCAAGCTTTGACTCTTAGGGAGTCTTCTAAAATATGAACAGCTTTTCACATCAGCATCGACAATAATGGCCATGGGATTAACTCCTTCATTCAACTCAATGACGTGGAACTGACCACAAAATTCCTGAACAGAAGATCTTCTAGAAGATCTTCTGTTCAGGAATTTTGTGGTCAGTTCCACGTCATTGAGTTGAATGAAGGAGTTAATCCCATGGCCATTATGGGTTACCTTAAGACTTATGTTTTAAAACTCCCTCTTCAATTTAGTTGAAATTTTCTAAAGGAAAATGTCATGCATAGCCATTCTCCTTCTTTCCCTTTATAAAAACAAGACCTGAGGCAAGGTAGAGGTAAAGAAGGACCTACTGGAATAGTCTCCTTGTGGTGGTAGCAGTCTTTAAGTGCACAGCAAGGGATGGCAGCTCACAACAGAAATGCTGACCCGCAACAGTCAAGCAGTTTTAATATAGTCCACATATCGAAGCTTTCCCAAGTGAGACTCTTCAATAGGTGAGAACTTCAAGTCATTTTAATAAGCAAATCCTACCATCTTGGAGCAGCAGCTACAACAACGTGTAATGATTAGTTATACCTTTAATTGCTCAGTCAAGCTTTGACTCTTAGGGAGTCTTCTAAAATATGAACAGCTTTTCACATCAGCATCGACAATAATGGCCATGGGATTAACTCCTTCATTCAACTCAATGACGTGGAACTGACCACAAAATTCCTGAACAGAAGATCTTCTAGAAGATCTTCTGACATAGTAATTTTTAGCACAGTGGTAGAGGACAGAGAAATCCTTAAAGAAATGATGATGGGAAAGGGGCTGATAAATGACTCGGACTGAAATCCATTCACATTTTGCAGATTAAAAAAATGTACTCTTAGCTTTAAATTTTCTGGCATGTTATTTTCTAGCTAATGTTCTCTGTTAAAGTAGAAAATTCAAATGGGGTAGTTCAGTCTTAGAAAACCTGAGAATCAGCAAGCCATAAAAGCTAAGCATTTCTTTTCTTTTCTTTTTTTTTTGGTCTTTTTAAGACAGGGTCTCCCTGTAGTCCCAGTTGTCCTGGAACTCACTATGTAGACCAGGCTGGCCTTGAACTCACAGAGATCCGCCTGCCTCTGCCTCCAGAGTGCTGGGATAATAGGCGTGCGCCGCCACACCTGGTTACAGAATTTCATATTTTAAGCATGTTTGTTTTGTTTTTGTTTGAGACATGGTTGTACAATATAGCAGGTCAGTCTGGTCTAGAATATAGCATGTAGCCCAGGCTAGCCTCAAACTCACACCAATCCTCCTGTCCCAGCCACCTAGGTGCTGGAATTACAGGTGTGTGCCACATCCAGCTTTTGTAGTCTAAACATTCTAAGGTTCAAAAATATCTTGCTGACAAGTGTTAATGGTAATTCTTAGAGCTAGCCAAGTGTGGTGGCATACACCTGTACTCCCAGCACTCAGGTGGCTGAAGCTATATAGCAAGACCCTGTCTCAACAATACTATTATCAGAGCTAAATTTTGATGCCTTGAAAACATGACTTTCTCCTAATCCTGTAATTCAGATTCCTTTTTTCACTTTTGTACTTCTCAACACACAATTTAATAGAACAGTGATTATGGAACTGCTTCCCAGTATGTGCTTATTTGCAGTAACAAAACATTTACTATATCAGCCACATACCCAGGATGCTATAATCAATTTTTTTTCCAAATTAACAAGGCTATGCATTTTGAGTTTAAACAAAAATATGCAAAGCCAGGTCTGGTGCAAAACCTTTAATTCTACTACCTGAGAAGCTGAGGCAGGATGATCACAAAATACAGGACCTGTCTGGACTACAGAGTGGGCTCAAATGCTGCCAGCTTAGGCAACAGAGAACTCAGCTCAAGATAGAGGGCTGGGGCACTGTAACTCAGTGGCTGAGTTCTTCATGCCAAAGGCCCTAGGTTCAATTCCTAGTACAAGGAGGGAAGGTTCAGAATCTCTCCCAAATGTATTTCCCTGCCTCAACTCTGACTCCATCCTATAGTTCTGAAGTAACCCCACTTTAAAACATGATGAAATTACAGCATATTAAGTTCAAAAGTTAAAAAGAAATTGTTTGAAATTGGGAGGGGGGGCACACTCTCAAACAGAATTATCAGCAATTTGCTCCTGTAAAGACTAAATTAAAAAAGACAAAGCACATCCCCCAGCTAGGTGTATAAGCACCAGACCCCTGGGTCAGAATGAAAATGCAAAGTTGGCCACCAACATTCCTTTTCCATGGAGTTCTACTGTGGCCACAGGGATTGAACACTTACTTGTTTACACCACCACTCTAGGGCTCACCTATAAAACCTCCTGAGGGGTTAGGAGGAGGCCATTAGGGGATCAGCTAAACAAAGATGGACATGCATCATAAAGGAAGGGGGTTAAATCCAGTAACTGCTTTGGAAATAATAGAAAAGAGTTAAAGAACTTAGATATTAGTGCTGTCGTGCTGTATGTAGCAAATAAAAAGGCAACATAGCCATTTCCCTATATATAGGGATAGAAGTATTAACAATAAATATAATTATAGTATCACTAAATACTTTTTATTCCATATTCTAAATACTACAGAGTATTGGGTGGAAGAACCAAATTTTACAAAAGGGTTATCTGTCCAAACTATGTTATAAATTTACAGACTTCCAAATGTACTCTGCTCAACATCAAGAAGCTCCTTTACAACATAAAATAACCTCTAGTACTAAAAAAGAAAGTCCTTCACAAAAAAGGATGTTATGTGTCACCACTACTTAATGTAATATGCAGAGTTCAAGTGGCATGAATGTTACCTAACTTTTAACCTCTGCTGGGTTTCCCAAATGCTGGCATAAATAAATAAATAAATAAATAAATAAATAAAGTAAGTAAGTAAGTAAGTAAGTAAGTATAAAAGGGCATTTAAAAGCACTATCCTATGTGGATATCCATAAATCTACTGTTTTTAAGAACTCATATACTTAGCCAGGCGTGGTGGTGCAGGCCTTTAATCCCAGCACTCAGGAGGCAGAGGCAGGCGGTTCTCTGTGAGTTCAAGTCCAGCCTGGTCTACATAGTGAGTTCAGGACAGCTGGGGCTAAGGGGAGACCTTGTCTCAAAAAGACAAAAAAATAAAAATAAAAAACCCTCATATACTCATATACTTAAAACATTAACAGTCACATTACTGAATAGAGCATTTGCACTTCCAAATCAAAAGTTTATGAGAACGAGGCTAAATTAGTTAACACATTTAAATATTTCTCAAAGGGGTACAAGACAAGGATGGTATGTGCTGGTTGCACGGGTATGTACTTGCTGTATTTTATGTCTGCGTTAAGCTCTAGTGAAATTAAACTTTTTAAAAAACTGAATATATTTTTTTCGAAACCTATTCTCCAATTGGGTCAATAAATTCTGCTAACAGTAAAAACCGGACACCTGCTTTTTGAAAAAAATATCGTTTAGACTTGACTCGTGAATGGGGCCGTGGGAAACGATTTTCCCAACAGCTTCTTCCCTCCCAGGGTGCCCAATCCCTCCCAATCATTTGTGTCTTTCTCCGTGATAGATGAATGGGGGGAGGGGGAGTAGAAATAGGAAAAAAAAAAAAAAGGAGAGAAGAGAAAAATCGCAGAATAATGTTGTCTCCCTATCAACCATCCAATTAGCTAAGTCCCTGGCTGGCAAGTTACCTAGTCAACAGAATCTCAATAACAAACACTACGTGTAACGTGACCACGGATCAGCACCCCGTGGGTCCTTTCCGCACCAGGCCCCCACGCGCGTGTCCGCTTGCTTTGCACCCAGGAGGCTCTGCAGCGTTATGTCCTGCGACAGCTCAGACCCCGCAAGGCCCGGGACGCGGGTGGGCGGGCCAGGCCTCGGCGGAACCCACCCGGGGAGCCAGAAGGAGAGGCCTGGCCGCGGGCCGCGCTGCTCACGAGGCGGTAGCGGCCGGCCCTCCCTCCGCCCTCCCCCGGCCCCGGGAGGGGCACGGGCCGTTCCCTTCCCCCACGGCGGCCAGGCCGCGTCGCACGAGCCGGGGAAGCCAGCGACCCGCGCCCTGGGCGCGCGAGCTCCGAGCCGGGACTGGCGGGAGGCCGCGCGCGGTACCCACCTCGCTGTTGAAGGTCTTCACGGCCTCCATGTTGTCTGCGCGGAGCCCTGGGACGGCGACGGGGGAAGAGCGGGCCGCGGACGGAGGCGGGTAGGCGAGGAGGCCGCGGGAGTACAGGGCGGGCGGGCGACGCTCCCTCAGCGCCAGCCAGGCCCCGGCATGGCCGCTGGGCGGGCGGAGCGCCGTGCGGGGACGGAGGCCGCCGGGGCGGGTCGGCGGCGGGGGAGGGGCTGGCGCGGCGCCTTCTCCGCCCCGCTCGGCCGCGGCTCCTCACTCAGGCCCGCGTCCCTACACTCTCCACCCCCGTCTTCCCCTTCCTCTCCTCGTACGGATTCGTGTGTCACCTCCCTGCCGCCCGGGCTACGAGAAACTGCAGTGCACGGCGAAGACACAGGAGGAAGCGCTGGCCGCTGTAGCTGCGGCATCCAATATGGCGGACGCGGTCGGACCGCGCACTCAGAGTCGGCGGCGCCGACCAGCGCGCCCCCTGGCGACCAGGCCGCGCGAGGCCCGCGGCCGCGCGGAGAACATCGAGACGACGCCGGCCAGAGCGCCCCCTGGCTAGCCGACCTTGTGAGGCCGGCGGCCGCTCGGAGACCATCGAGACGACCGCGGCTAGAGCAGCCATGTTCGGAGCGGCCGGAGCACCGTGGGGCTCCGGGTGGCCCGCGTCCCCGGCCACGGGAGCGAGCAAGCGCTGCGGCGTCGACAGATGGACACCGAGGCGGTGTGTCCCGGGATAAGCGCTGCTGTCAGGAAAAAAAAAAAAAATGCTGGGAACTCAGAGACCCAATGAGGTGTCTTGTTTCCCGGTGCAATGGCATCTGGAGAAGTGGAGTTGAATTGTTTTCAGAACTTTGGTGGGCATCGACTTAAAGGCGAAGCCCTGGAAGAAGAGTTCCTATTCACGTTGTGTCGTGGCAGCGTGGGGAGCCAGCGTCAACACCAAAGCTGAGGGGCAGGTGGCCCGGGAGGTGCGTGTGCAGCAGCCATGCAAGGCATGCGGTCTGCACTAACGCGGTCTGGTGCGGCCCAGACGCAGCATCCCGGAGGCGGGAAGGGCCCCGAACGCTCGGTTTGCACTGCGGAAACGGAACCCATGTTTTAGGGAAGAGGGTTATTCTGAAGGAATTTTGTCCCAGATTATTTGGAGCAGAGGATGGATGCAATAGATGTTGGGATTAAGACATGGCGACTGCTTCAAATCAAAGTATTTCATAAGAGCTGAGTCCAGAGCCCTGTGAAACACAAAGTGATTCCTTGCTGGCGTTTTAGGGTCCTTTAAGTATTTTAGTCACAGCTTTGCATGGGTGCTATCTATTTAAAAGGTAAAAAAGATAAAAGGTTGTTTGTTGCCTTAAATGCAGACATAACCTCTAACCCGTGATGATCTTTTGCCAACACCTGCAGTAGCCTGCTAACGGTCCCCAGGAGCTTGCTTTTCTCACAACAGTACCCAGAAAGATCTTTTTTAGATATATTCCTTGCTTAAATCCCTGTAATAATTTCCCATTGCCCTTCAGTTACATCCTGAATTCTTACCTGGTGAGAAGGTCCTACTACCCCTGCGCTTGGCACATGCCACTCTTCTACACTGGCCCTCTTACAACAGCTCCATTTACCTACTTGAGACTGCTACGTGCTCCCTCCTTCATCTAGCTGTTGCCGGGTCTTGTTTGGTTTTGGTTTTTACATGGCTGATCCTTCAAAGGGTCTCCAATCACTCCATCCAAAGGAACGTCCTGGGACGTGAGGAAGGCCCACGTTCAGTTCTACTAAGCCAGGTTCCCGCACAGTTCACCGCCTTGGCCATAGGCCAAGGACTTCTGAGCCAAATCAGCATGTTGTGTGGTCGGATTTAAGGAAGATTCTTCACATCCAGAAACAGCAGAAAACAATGCTTTGACAAGAGGAAGGCAGGAGGGGGGAGCTGTTCAAGGTCAGCCTGGTCTACATAGGGAGTTTCAGGCCAGAGGTGGCTACAGGGAGACCCTGTCTCAAAAAAGACCAAAAAAAAATTTTTTTTTTAAAGACAGATGAGCATGGTATACACACCTATATTCTCAGCTGCTCAAGAGAATGAGAGAGGAGGATCATTTGAGTGCAAGTTTGAGGCCAACCTAGTAAACCTCATCTCAAGTACATATTTTAAGGTAATATTTTGTCCCTTTTCAATGGTTCAGTAAGTTTATATCTCATTTTTTAAGCTTTTTTTTTTAGTTTATTGAGACAGGTTTTTTATTTTTATTCTATGTATATGTGTGTATTGCCTGCATGTGTATACGTGCACCTGTGTCATGCAGTGCCCACGGAAGTCAGAGGATATCAGAGTCCCTGGAACTGGAGTTGCAGACAGTTGTTAGCTGCCATGTGGGTGCTGGGATTCAAACCTGGATCTTCTGCAAGAACAGCCAGCGTTCTTGACTGCTAAGCCATCTCTCCAGCCTGCTATATCTCGTTTTTAAAGTATAGGCAAATATTGTTCACAAAGTCACCCAGGCCCTGTACAAGAGCAGCTAGTGCTCTTAACCACGGAGCCAACTCTCCAGCCCCACAACTATTATTTCTTTATTTGCTTATTTGTGATGATCGGAGTGACCAAAAGGCCTTTTTTCTTTTTTTTTGGTCTTTTTTGAGACAGGGTCTCCCCGTAGCCCCAGCTGGCCTGGAAATCAGTTTGTAGACCAGGCTGGCTTTGAACTCACAGAGATCCACCTGCCTCTGCTTCTCAAGTTCTAGGACTAAAGGTGTGGACCACCACACCTGGCAAAAGGCCTCTTACATGCTAGACAACTACTCTACCACTGTATACCCTTTGCTCTAACAAGTATGTTTTATGAGCTTCTGTTGCTCTGTAGTTTCTTCTGTTAGAAGCAAGGTGAAACAAATCTTAAGAGGCTCTCAAAGTCCCTGGCTTCAAGGTGCTCTTTGCAGCTCAGTTTTATCATGGTTGGTCTCCTAGGCCCAGATAAATACTTAATAGTTCCAATATAGGGTTAGGTCCAAACAAGGGGAACAAGTTTCTCTATCTTGTAATTTAGTAACTTTAAAAAAGATACCTAGGAACATAATAGACTTTTCATCCTAAAATAAGTAAAGGACTTAAGTTTGGATTGTCCATGCTTGTCAAAGAGTATACTCAAACCTCGAATTATCTGAACAATTAACTACACCTTTACTTCCTGCTCCATGTGGACTTTTGCCCAGCACACTACCATCCCCACTTTATGTTTGGTGTATTTATCAGACAGGTTGGCTTTGACCTTGATATATGCCTGAGGCCGGCCTTGAAGTCCTCAGCCTCCTGTTTCCACCTCTGGAGTGCTAGGATTACTAGTGAGCGTCACCACACCTAGAACTATTCTTTGACCCCAACAACTGCAGAACTTTGTCTCATCCTGGCCATGACTGGACTGGAAGGAACGGCACAACAGCTAACGTTACAACTGGGAAGTCCCTGCGCTTGCAGCTTCTCTGGTATTTCCTTGGGCATTATTTCTGGTTCCATCCTATGGCACCTTTGCACCTGCTGGCGTATCTACCTAATATCTACCCCAGGATAGATACCTTGGTGCTTAGTTCAGGAACTGCATCCTTTACCCTTTGTCTCCATCTCCTATTTTGCCTCTCCTCCCTTTACGACAGTCTTCTGGAAAGGTTGTTTAGCAACCTCTGTCCATTTCCTCCCCAACATGATTTCTACCCTCAGTGCTGTGCTGAGCTTGTTCTCGCTAAGTTTCTAGGAAAACAATTGCACTAAATAGAAAGGACACTCCTAGACCTCTATCGAGCTAACAGTGTCGGGGCCATAGTTGAGACTTCCTTCTAACCCTGCTTTCCTTGTATAAACTCGGCTTTCATGCCTATTATTTTTGTTTCCCTTTTATGTCAATACTGGTGTATCTTATTCAACTTTACATGCCTGGTATATTAAATACTGGAAACACAAAGAAGGCAGTAGGAGTCAAAGAATTCTAGAAGAAAAGTCACAGAAACATAAAATACATATCTGGGAGAAATAGATTATCTCACTGACGCACAAGAAAGGCTAACTGTAAAACAGTCAACATGCAACCACATTACCTTATTTTTCTTTATGGTACAAATAACACCATTCTAAGCTTCTGGTTTATTTACCTGCAATGCTTTTACCTTTCAATGTATCAAACTAGCCTCACGGCAAGAAAATTCTAGTGCTTCTCACCCTATTACCATCCTATAGTGTTCAGGTAACTTCTGAGCCTTGGGAGTGAGTATTGGACTAAGTCTCCCCTTAGCCAAGGCATCTTAATCCTCCCAGAGCCCATGATGAGGTGAAAATCCATTTTCTTTTCCTGCCAAAACTAGACTCCAACTCTTAAGTTGGCTTAACAACCTTGCCAACAATGTAAACAAATGATTATGTGATGGGGGGGGCTTCATTTTCCTGGGCTTCATTTCAGAATAAACTGAATTTACCATTGTAAACAAAAATAGGTCAAAATGAAAATCCAAATGTCTTCCACAAATAAAACCAGCCGCCTTCCCTACTGCTTTTGGTCTCGAAGTGTTTAAAAGTATTGGCTTCTCTGCCTCGGAGTTTGGCAGCCTGTGCTAGTTTGATGAGTCTCCTGTAGGTGAAGGAGGTGCCATAGGTGGTGTGGCATGAACTGCAGACACACTCCCTCACTCTTTAAGAAGCTTGCAGTTCACGATCAAGGTGCTGGCAGACCCAGTTTCTTCTCAGGCTTGTGGCTCACACCCTCCTTCCTGTCTCTACAAGGTCTTCCTTCTCGGGAACCTATATTCTCATCTCCACTTCCGAACCTATCGGATTGAATTGGGACCTGGTCTATTTGTTGTCATTGAATTACCCCAGCAAAAATTTTATCGCCAAGTACATTAAAACTTTAACATGAGAATTTTGGGAGCCAGGATATTGCTCCGTTGGTAGACTGCTTGGCTAGTGGGCAAAGTTCAATCTCCAGCACTGTGTAAATAAGTCATGGTCACAGTGCACACATGTAATCCCAGCACTCAGGAGGTGGAGGCAAGAGGTTTGGGAGTTTAAGATCCTCAGCTAAATAATGAGTTGGAGGTTTGTGATGCATGAGAGCCTGCCTCAGAAAAAATTGTGAATTTGGGAGAGACAATTCAAGCCTAAACCAGAAAAAAAAAAACACCTTGGGCTCTTCAGATTTTTAAACATCATGAAAAATTTCTGTAATGAATTCTCTTTGGGTACAGTGCTAGGGCTGGAACCCAGGGCCTTGTGCATGGTAAATGAGTACTCTAGTACTGAGCTATGCCCAGCCCTAAAAACAGGTCTCCTGAAAACCATTTTACTGAACTCTTACAGACATCAAATGTACCCAAGTGAGGTCAATTTGAAAACCTAACAGAGTCAGGGATATTTGCAGAGTCCCAGGGAAGAAACATTGAAGCTTGCAGACTTATCAAAGGGAAGGAGATAAGGGTTCTAATCACTAGGGCCTGGAGGGATGGATCAGCAGTTAAGAGCACTGGCTGCTCCTGCAGAGGACCTGGATTTGGTTCCCAGCACCCACATGGCAGCTAACAATCTAAATCCAGTACCAGGGGAACAACGCCCTCTTCTGAACTGCATGGGCACTGCACAGCATGGGTTTACATACATGCAGGCAATACACTCATACACATAAAAATAAATTTTTTTTTTTGTCTTTTTGAGACAGGGTCCCCCTCTAGCTCCAGCTGCCCTGGAACTCACTATGTAGACCAGGCTGGCCTCGAACTCACAAAGATCCGCCT
>NW_008356845.1:287666-289715 GCF_000622305.1 Nannospalax galili
GCCTCTGTCTCCCAAGTGCTGGGATTAAAGGCGTGTACCACCACGCCCGGCAACTAAAATATTTTTAAAAGAGTTTTAATCACTGAAGTTTCCTTTTTACCATTTAATAAATCAGAGCTACCTTTAAAGTACTAGTTTAGTCTCCTAGGGAACCTTATACAGATGACTTGGTGCTGAGCAGCAGACAAGGGAAATGCAGTCACTGCAAAGAGATCCATCCTATAGTAGGTTAACACCCCTGTATTCTGAGGGATATTGCTATGGTCCAGAGATGCTCTGTTCCCATCCAACTCGTACTGAGGGTTAGTCCCCAGTGTCATAGTGCTGAAGGTGTTGGGGCCTTTATTAGGGGTTAATGCTTCTTTTTTAAATTTTATTTATGTATGAGTGTATTGCTTACATGTATGTAAGTGCACCTGTGTTGTGCAATACCCACAGAGATCAGAAGTGGGCATTAAATCTCCTGGAACTGGAGTCAAGGATGATGGTTGTTAGCCACCATGTGGATGCTGGGAATCAAACCCAGGTCCTCTGCAAGAGCAGCTAGTGCTCTTAACCATTGCACCATCTCTCCAGCTCTGGTTGATGCTTCTTTAGTGGGAGTGAATTCTCCCTCAGTGAATTCTCCTTGTGGGAGCAGGTGGATTACTACAAGACTGGGTTGGTAAATGAGTCCGTATTCCTCTCAGTCTCTCTTACATTGATGGTCTTTCACCCACATCTACTTTGTCATTTTTTTTTTCCTTTCCCAGCATGTGAACAACCATGCGACCCTTACTAGGACAGGTTGCTGCCATCCTGGCAGACATCCAGAACTGTGAGCTAAAAAAACCCTTTCTTTTCCATCCGAAGTACTCAGCCTCGGGGACAGTTATGACATAACTATGAGGATATATTCTGAGCACCATGTTGCTGGGTGATTATGTGGGAAGTTTCTAAAGTGCTTATATAAGCTAAGATGGCTACAACTGCACTAGATGTGGTGCTTTGAGTGAGGAATGTCACCCCCAGAGTCTCTGAGTAACTGACTTGGTCACTTGGTGGTGCTGTTTGGGGAGGTTTAGGTGTAGCCTTGTCACAGGGGTGGCTTTGAGAGTTCATAGCCTTGCCCCATTTTAGTTTGTCTCTGTTTCCTGTGCCTGCATGAAGACGTGAGTACTCAGCTTTCTGCTCCTTTCTGTCCTCGTTTGTTCTTCATTGCTGTGACAGAATACTCTGACCACTTCCAACTTGGGGAGGAAAGGATTTATTCAGCTTACGTCTCCCGGGTCACAGTTCATCCAGGAGCCCAAGGTAGGAGCTCAAGGCAGGAACCTGGAGGCAGGAGCTGGAGCACAGGCCACAGAGGAACGCTGCTTACTGGCTTGCTCCCCTGGCCCCTGCTCAGCCTGCTTTCTTATATAATACAGGACCATCTGCCCAGGGGTGGCACCACCCACAATGGGCTGGGCCCTCCCACATCACTCAACAATCAAGAAGATGACCCTCAGACATGGCCACAGGCCAGTCCAATAGAGGCAATTCCCCAACTGAGGCTCCCTCAACCCAGGTGTGTCAAGTTGACACTAAAGCTATCCAGCACATTGACCCCTTGTCAGCTTGACACACAAACATCACTATTAAACCATAACTTCCCAATTTCTGTCCCCAAGATATGTTAATATCAAAACATAAGACAGTACAACCTTAAAAACCCCACAATCTTTAAAAAATCTAAACACTTAGAAGTCCATAGTCTCTTAATAGTCTCTTAACTGTGGGTGGGCTTCTATAAAATCCAAAACATGTACTGTCTTATTTCAAAGGGAAGAATCGGGCCCACCTAAGCAAAACCAAAGTCCAGCAAAGTAGCTCGAGGCTGGACATCTGGGATTCACTCACAATCTTCTGGGCTCCAAAGGGTTCTGGCAACTCCATTTCTCTGACTCTGCCATCCACAGCACACTCAGCTCATCTTGCAGACCCAGGCCAGCTCCGTTCCACACCTACTGCTGTCCTTGGTGGTCATCCCATGGTCCCGGCATCTCCAAAAAGCTGGGGTCTCCACCG
>NW_008356845.1:290045-295652 GCF_000622305.1 Nannospalax galili
ACAGCTGATTTTTCAGCCCCAGCTAACCAGCATCAATTGTCCCAGGAAAGCAAAGGTTTTGCTTCAGGTTCTGGTCTCTTCTTAGTCACAGCTGATTCTTCAGCCCCAGCTGACCAGAACCCACAGATTCTCAATCTAAAATCTCACGCAAACAGCCCTGATAGTCTCCATTTCCCTTTGGAGCTTCACAAGCCAGGCCTCCATCGTCTACGACTCTTTCAGCATAACTTTTCCAAGCTCCACAGCAACAAACTCTGAGTGCACAATGGCTTTTCCAGCCCAAAGTTCCAAACACTTCTACAGTCTTCCCCAGAACACCAAGGTCAGGCCTGTCACAGCAATATCCCACTCTCTGGTACCAATGTCTGTCCTAGTTTGTTCTTCATTGCTGTGACAAAATACTCTGACCACTACCAACTTGGGGAGGAAATGGTTTACTTAGCTTACATATCCCAGGTGACAGTTCATCCGGGACCCCAAGGTAGGAATTCAGGGCAGGAACCTGGAGGCAAGAGCTAGAGCACAGGCCATGGAGGAATGCTCCTTACTGGCTTGCTCCCCTGGGCCCTGCTCAGCCTGCTTTCTTATGCAACACAGGCCCATCTGCCCAGGGGTGGCACCACCCACAGTGGGCTGGGCCCTCCCACATTACTCATCAAGAAGATGCCCCTCAGACATGGCCACAGGCCAGTCCAATAGAGGAAATTCCCCAACTGAGACTCCCTCAACCCAGGTGTGTCAAGTTGACACTAAAGCTATCCAGCATAGTGATTGTGTGGGAATTTTCTAGAGTGCTTATATAAGCTAAGATGGCTACAACTGCACTAGATGTGGTGCTTTGAGTGAGGAATGTCCCCCGTAGATGCTCTGAGTAACTGACTACTTGGTCACTTGGTGGTGCTGTTTGGGGAGGTTTAAGTGTGGCCTTGTCACAGGGGTGGCTTTGAGAGTTCATAGCATTGCCCCATTTTAGTTTGTCTCTCTCTGTTTCCTGTGCCTGCATGAAGACGTGAGTACTCAGCTTTCTGCTCTGGCCACCTCCTTCCATGTCTCCTCCTTCAGGATGGACTCTTCTCCCTCTGGAACTGTAAGTCCAATAAACTTGCTTCTGTAAGTTGCCTTGGTCATAGTGATTTATCACAGCAACAGAAAGCAACCAATACACTAGGTGAAAATGCCATTTATCAGCAAATGACTGCATTTTGTTATGAGAACACAGAGACAGATTTGTGTGTATGTCTGTGTGTGTGTGTGTGTGTGTGTGTGTGTGTCTTGTGTTCTTGGATATCATTAGTTTGTGAAGGAGGATCCTCATCTACTTTGAATATGTTGTCTGTAAACATACAAGGAACTCACAAAGCACTATGATCTAGCATGGTTTTCTTTGCAAAGCCTTGATGCCTCTTATAATCATACCTTCAATTTATAACATATTTGTAGAAGACAAATGAGTTTAGAGATAACAGGTAACAGGTGCTGTATCCTCAATCCATGGAAGCACAGTAATTTGGTCCTTTGAACAATGATCTAAAATGGAAGTTTGAATAGTCAGGACAGTTTCCTCCATAGCAAATAACAGCAGCAGTGTGAGGCTCTCCCCCTCTCACAAGCTCCTGAAATGGTGTTCATCTGGGAAGCCACGGGGGTAATTGTGCTGTGTAAAACATAAATAATGTGTCAAGACTGTGTGTTAGAAGTCAGGAGAGAGTTGTGATAAAGATGGGATTCTGCTACTCACTGGATACGTGGAAAATCAATATTCCAACTACAAACCCCAGAGATTTAGTTGAGAGTTTTCCCCTTGATTTTTAAAAACTATTTGTTATTATTTTTATTTTATGTGTTTTGCCTGCATGTATGTAAGTGCACCCATGTTGTGCAATACCCGTGGAGGTCAGAAAAGTGTGTCAGATCCTCTGGAATTGGGTTTATAGATGGCTGTTAGCCATCATGGGGGTGCTGGGAACTGAACCTAGGTCCTCTGCAAGAATAGCCAGTGGTCTTAACTACTGGGCCATCTCTTTAGCCCCAAAGTTTTGTTGTTATCTTGTTGTTGTTTTTTGAGGCAGGGTCTCTCTGTAGCCGCATCAACTAGAACTCACTATGTAGACCAGGCTGGCTTCAATCTCACAAATATCCCTCTGCCTCTGAACACTGGGCTCAAAGCTGTGCACCATCATGCCTGGCAACTTTCCTTTTTTGGTCTTTTTAAGACAGGATCTCCCTGTAGCCCCAGTGGGCCTGGAACATTCTCTGTAGACCAAACTGGCCTCAATCTGACAGAGATCCACCTGCCTCTGCCTCTGCCTCCCAAGTGCTGGGATTAAAAGGGTGTGCTACCACCCCTAGCTGTCTTACTTTTTGAGAGTCTCATGAATAAAACAAAAATAAGTAAACTCTTACGTAGCTGAAAAGGATCTTGAACTGATCGTCCTGCCTCTACCTCTGAAGTGTTTGAGTGCTCAGATTATAGGCAAGTGCCACCACACCGAGTTTATGCAGTGCTGGGGATCAAATTCAGAGCTTTATGTATCTTAGGTAAGCACTCTGCTAACCAAGGTATACCCCCAGACCCCCTTTTGACTCTTTTAACATGAAACATTTGTAGAGAAGAGTGGGTTGGCAATCTAGAAAATTCCTAAGGGAGAATTAAGTGTGGAATCTGGAAGAATTAGTATAAAAGACAGAAAGGGATAGCAGAATGGAATCTAAGCTTACCTGTGGGGTCAGAGAGGGATTCCCAGAGATCATGATACCCAAGGAAGCAAAAGTATGGTCCCTTACCTCCTTGAACTCCTGAAGACAGCTGGCACCTTCCGTGATGAATTTCTAGCATGAGTATGCCAAAGTCAAAAAGTCTTCTGTTGTATAACAACTATCAATGCCAGTTTAAATACTTAAATTTTACTTTTCAATCCACCATTGACAGAAAGTAAAAACAATCCTCGGAAGTCAAAACAAATAGAAACAATCCAGAGAACTGTGGGAATCCTAGAAGCCAGGACACTGTGAGCACTTACCTGTTCCTGACAGGCTTTGAGATTGACCACACACACTGGTCCAAGTCATGGTGTCTCAAAGAGAACTTTACACAGGGCTAGAGAGATGGCTCAGCGGTCAAGAGCACTTGCTCCTCTTGCAAGGACATAGTTTCGGTTCACAGAACCCACGTGGGAACTCGCAACTGTCTGTGACTACAGTTCAAGGGTTCCAACACCCTCTTCTGGCCTTCAGGGGCACTACACACAGAGTGTACATACAGGCAAACATACACATAAACAAAAATAAGTAAATCTTTAAAAAAGAGAATTTGCACAAAGCTGAATGCTAAAGGGGTGCATCATCAGCAAAGTGGTGTCTACAGGGAGCAGGAGGCACAAACTGTGCCTTTAGGTGGCAAGAGGTGGGTCAGAAGGAACAGCAAAGACGTTTGTCTGTGTCAAACGCTGGAAATGAGTGAGATGGGAAAATGGTCCCCCTGAGAATTTGTAACCACAAGTCAGACCTCAAGCAAGTTTGTGGTCTAATTCCTAATACCTGGATGACATGAAAAACCTCAGCAAAGAAATGATTTTAAACTGGTGTTGGGTTGGCCTACTGCCAGCCAAATGAGAAGGAACTGTAGACATGCTCTGGAAGGAAAGAAGTCTGCAAATATGATTAAACAACCTAACACAGCATCGTGCATGGACACTACTAGAAACGGCAGAGCAGTCGTGCCAGACAAAAGTCAGGATGTAGACGTGACAGATTCAGAATACAAAATTTTAATAATTTTTTCTCGTAATCTGAGCACCCACCTTGCTGAAAACAACAAACACTGGCTAAAAGAAACAGTCTGAACAACTTTGAAAGCAATCAATGCAGCACAAAAGCTGAAGAAATTGAAAGCTTGGAGAGGCACATGGGACCCTGAAATGGCTTTTGCTTGGAGTGTTTTTTTTTTAATTCCAGACAAACTTTAACTTTGGGCTTTGATAGGCTCTGACAGAGGGCAAAAGTCAAAACATAGAATCTGGCCAGGGGAGAAATCCAAGAGTAGAGGCTTTTCATACCATGGGGGGTGGGGCTCAGAAGCCTACACCCAGATCTGGGTGAAAGGGAAGCCAACCCATGGTCCCCTGTACCTCAGGGGACCTAGAGAAAATGTGCCTTGTCCCAACAGAGCAAGAAGAGGAGAAAATGCTGAGCAACAGAGCCCAGCCCAGCCTCTCTGCAGAACGGCAGCCCCAACAGTCTTCATCTTAAGCCCTTAATGTAGTGTTCCCACAATACTAGTGCTCACAGGCACCAAAGAGCAGCAGTGCCAGACTCCAGAGGACTGCTCCTTCACCCAAGGCCCTAAGGGAATCCTGAAAGCCACTTCTAAGCATGTTACTTTTTCATTGCTGAACTAACAATTTAACACCGATTTAGAAAAGGGTTATTTTCATTTATTTATTTATTTATTTACTTACTTACTTACTTACTTACTTATTTGGTCTAATTGAGCTGGGTCTCCCTCTAGCCCCAGCTGACCTGGAACTCACTGTGTAGACCAGGCTGGCCACCACCTGCCCTTCTGCCTCCCAAGTGTTGGGATTAAAGGCATGTGCTCCCACACCTGGCTCAAGAAAAAGTTTTTTTTTTTTTTTAACTTTTTAAAAAATATTATTTATTTAATAACCACATAATTAGAAGAAGCATTTCATGACAACAGCATTGACATAGTCAATAACAATTTCCAGACTTAAGATGCATCTGTTTCAAAATTGGCTGTAAATTTTTTAGGTTTACAGTTGAATTATAAACCTTTTAAGTAAACCTTTTAAGTATAAACCTTTTAAGACATAAAATTAACTGAGGTTTTAACCTTTAAAAAAAGATCTCCACTTCATTATTAAAATATACAGTTTCATACAGAAAAATTATTGCTAGTTACAGTTGGTTACTTTCTGAGATCCTTGGCATCTGAGCATGGATATAAAGTCATCAGGTGGATTTCAATGATAATGTTTTTCACATCTACTAATTATTATTGTTATTTTTTAATCATTATTATTTTAATTTTTAATAACTACATGTTTAGAAGAATCATTTCAATATAGATTTAACATATTCAGTAACACACACCAGAGGAAGAGTACATCTCTTTCACAAGTGGGTGCAAGTTTCTAGGTTCACACTTGAGTTAATACAGTTATACAATATTGAACTAAGTAAAAGCGCTGAAAGACATAAAATTGAATGAGTTTTTTAACCTTTAAAGAAATGCTCCCTTTCATTTTAGAATATATTGTTCCTTGCAGAAAGACTCATTGTTTTTGCTACTAACACTGAGATGTTGGTGCTTACATCGCTAGAGTTTCCTACATTTTTTAGTATTATTTTTTATTTCTTTTTTAGAAGAAGCATATCATTACAGTTTTAACATGCCCAATAACAGTTTCCAGAGCAAAGACACATCTCCTTCAAAAGTGGCTATAAAATTTCTACAGTTATACAATATTGAACTCAGTATAAGCCCTGTAAGACATAAAATTGAATGAATTTTTAACCCTCAAAAGAGATCTCCATTTCATTTTAGAATATATTGTTCCTTGCAGAAAGACTCATTGTTTTTGCTAC
>NW_008356845.1:295678-296268 GCF_000622305.1 Nannospalax galili
AAAAAAATTCTAGATTCACTGTGAATCAATACAGTTATACAATATTGAACTCAGTATAAGCCCTGTAAGACATAAAATTGAATGAGTTTCTAACCCTCAAATTGTTTTTGCTACTAACACTGAGATGTTGGCGTATGCATCTCTAATCTATATGTATCTAATTATTACTAGTCATAATTGTTTGCACTAGGATCCTTGGCGCCCGTGTATGTCTATAAAGTCATCAAGTAGAATTCCATGGTAATGTTCCTCACCTCTACTAATTGACATGACATAAACTTTTATGCTTCCTCCTCAATTATAATACACTTTTAAAGATTTGTTGATTTTTTTCTGTGTGTATATCACACAGAACATCCCAAACCATCTTATTCAACTATACACCCACTTCCCAGATGGCACCCTCCCATAGCCTCCCTCCCCCAACTAGAGCCCTTATACTCTGTTATCCCTGCTACTGTCCACTGTGTTGTTGGCACCCCCAGCCATTCCCCACTACACTATTTGCCCTTCTAGTGAATCTAGTCAGCCTATCTAGAGGTCTTTGTTTTAGGAAGATCAGCTGTTCCTCATATAGCAGCAGTCAGTTG
>NW_008356845.1:296883-301746 GCF_000622305.1 Nannospalax galili
TTTTATCTTCCAGTCTTGATATTCTTGATATTCTGTTTTCCATTTCATTCATCCTATTGGTGAGGCTTTCTCCTGTCATTTCTAGTTGGCTTACTGAGTGTTTCATTCAGCCTGAGTAGTCTTCAATATTTCTAGTTCTTTTCTGAATTCATTCAGAAGTTTATCCGTATATTACTTCAGTTCTTTGATTTCTTTGTGTGTTTTTTAAATTCACCGAATTCTTTTATCATGCTTATAATTGTTCTTTTGAGTTCCATGTCCTGCATTATCTCTAATGGGTTCTCATTGTACTCCTCTAGAGAACTTTGGTATTTGGTGGGGATATGTTATTTTCGTTTTTCATGTTATTATTTTTTCTCTGTGATTTTGACATGTGAATTTCTTTTGTAGTTTCTGATTCTTGTGTGAGACTCAAGTCTTCAGGTTTAGGTCTGCTTCTTTCTGTAAACTTTGTGTGCCTTTATGGTTTACTTTTTGGGCATGACAAGTTGTTTCATCTAAGCTTCTGGTTCTCTCTTTTGATTTTATATTGGAGTGGCCAGATTGCTTTTGTCTTCAGGAGTTCCCACAGAGGCCCAAGTCAGATGAGGATCAAATGTTCTCAGGCTTTCTCCTAAGGTCTGGATCCTTTAGGAAAGATTTTGGCCTCAGGAATTTGGGGGAGTGGCCTGGGAACAGGGCCCAGGAAAGATGCTGGTCTCAGGCAGCTGTAGGCCATGACACTCAGAGATGAAAAGGGAGATGGGGGGTGGGAAGAGGCCCTGAGGGATCCTTGGAACTGCACTGAGGAATTGGGTTGGTCTGGATGCAAAGGATCAGGAAGCCAAAAGGTCAGCCCTGTATCCAAGAAAGAGGCTGGCATGTGCAGCCCAGGAAAGCAGAGGGAAGTGAGGGTGGGACCAGGCCCAGAAGGCTCCCAGGGACCTTGAAAAGGAAATGGATCCATCTGGATGCAAGGGATCAGAAAGCAGTGGTGGCCCCAGGCCCAGAGCTCAGCCCCAGCATCCAGGAAACAGGCTGGCCAGGGAAGCAGAGGAGGTGAGGGTGGGACCAGGCCCAGAGGGCTCCTCTTAAACTTTTTAAAAAAAACTTGTGATTCCTTTTAGCCTGAGAAATTTTAATGCAACCCCAATTATATAAATATATAAAATAGATATACAATTCAAACATTTGCTAATAATTAATCACAAAGAAATTCATTTTACATAATTCTTCAAGGAGCTGGAGAGATTGCTCAGCAATTAAAAACATCTGCTGAGCCGGGTGTGGTAGCACACACCTGTAGTCCCAGCACTTGGGAGGTGGAGGCAGGCGGATCTCTGTGAGTTCAAGGACAGCCTGGTCTACATAATGAGTTCCAGGACAGCTGGGGCTACAGGGAGGCCCTGTCTCAAAAAGACCAAAAAAAAAAAAAAAAAAAAAAAAAAAAAAAAAAAATCTGCTGGTCTTACAGAAGACCCACGTTTAGTTCCCAGCACCCATGCAGCCTGGTTCACAACCACCTACAAGTCTAGTTCCAGGGAATCCAATGGCCTTTTTCCTGTACAGGTGTCCACACACATGTGACTAGTGTACACTCACGCATACACAAAAATAAAAATAAATCTTAGAAAAATAATTCTTGCCAGACGTGGTAGTGCACGCCTTTAATCCCAGCACTTGGGTGGTAGAGTCAGGTGGATCTCTGTGAGTTCAAAGCCAGCCTGGCCTACATAGTGAGTTCCAGGACAGCTGGGGCTACAGGGAGACCCTGTCTCAAAAAGACAAAAAAAAATTCTCTTCTCATTGATGATTTTGTTCCTAACCAGAAAATGCTGCTCAGTTGTAAGACTTCAAATCTTGGTCTGCAATGCTGTAGTGCCCACCTGTAGCTAAGGGAGACAACCAGGTATTGTTCTAAAATGATGGATAAATTTGCTTTCTCCCCCTATTTAGAAGCCTTTGAGAGGGAACTAACACTGATTCTAACTACTCTAACAGCTACCAAAATACCTGAAAGCAAATCCTGAATCCATCACTCCAGAGTCCAGCCTTGGAAGACAAAAGAAAAATGAGGAAGAACCCAACAGAGGGATGCTTTTGGAAGCCCTTGTCAAGAAATTCCAATGGACTCTCATATGAACATTTGAAAATTGCCAAGTTTTGACTTTTTCTAGTTTCCTGTCTAGAACTTATAATGCTAATGACTCTTGCCTTTGCTTCTCCTTCACATCTCCTAGTCAGGATTCAAGGACTTTCTTTTCCCCCTAGAGATAAGAGTTATGAAATTTGGGAGTCTTTGAGTTATGCATTCTGGGAGTCTTTTGGATAGACTCACTGAAGGGGTATTCTAATTGCCTCCCCCTACATCCCTGTTCAGCATGGAAGAAGCCAGAGCAGTCTGTGTCCCAATTCCCTACTGGCAATTTGGGTAACCTCTTCAGAGGATGGTGTGATAAGAATAGGTGGTAGGAATTGGCAAGGCATTTAGGGTAAAAAGACCCCAAAGAAAAGTAGCCAGTTTCTTGGCTAAACATCAAAATGTTCTTGGGCCTCTCAGCAACATATTCTGTTCCAAAGGCCAAAAATGTGGAAAGTATTTTGGAGCTTGTATCTAATCCTTAAAAGATTTTAGGGATACCTCTTCAGAGGGGGGGAATGTTAGAGTAGCCAAAAGCCCTGTAAAAATAAATAAATAAACCAAAGAAGAAGAAAGAGTACATGAGTACATGAAGTTATCAGAAAAAAAGTGATGGGGAGATATGGGAGGAGTTGGAGGGGAGGGAGTGGGCATGGATTTGATTAAAACACCTTATATGCATGTATGAAATTCTCAATAAATTATTTAAATTAAAAAAAATCATTCTTTGAGATATATAATTTTACCATTTACTAAAGCAAATTTGTATATAAATGAAACAGGTGGGTGTACTTATTTATTTTTGCAAAAAAGAATTAAATCTTGGTTTAATATTTGATACTATAGGAAAGAGCATCTTGAACATTTTTCAGAATTCATCAAAATTTTAATTTTATACTTGTCAGTGCTGACAGTGGCAGCCAACAAAATGACAGATGTATGTTTAGGACCATTTCAGAAATCATTAGAAATTCTTTCCTAATCATAGGCCAAAATTCATTAAATAATGCCTTTATGAAACTCAGGCCATAACTCAAAAAACAATTTTTATTTATCTTAATTTCTTTTTTCAAATTCATTTAGTGTGTGACTGTATTGGGGGAGGACATATCCATGTTATGGCACACTGGTGGAGGTCAGAGGCCAACCTGTGGGCATTAGTTCTCTTCTTCTACCGTGTGTGTTCAGGGATCAAACTCAGGTTGTCAGGGTTACCAGCAAGTGCCTTTACCCACATGCCTCCAAAGAGCAACTTTTTAAAGTTATTATTCTTATGAGTGTATTGACTACATGTATTTGAAGTGCACCAGTGCTGTGCAATATCCTTGGAGGTCAGAAGAGGGCATTGGACTCCCCGGAACTGGAGTTACAGGTGATAGCCACTATGTGGATGCTGGGATTTGAACCCGGGTCTTCTGCAAGAGCAGCTAGTGTTCTTAACCACTGAGCCATCTCTCCAGCCCCTCAAAGAGCAAGTTTTAAAATAAAACATTCTAGAACAATATAGCTTGAAGATATACTCATTTGATACTTACATGCTGAGAATAATGGTAGGATTTTTATTTTCTGTAATTAAACTATTTTGCTTCTGTAAAAGCAGAAAACTTTGTATTGAGAGTAACACCACTGCAGTTCATAAGACACAATAGCTTTGAATGTCAATTGAGATATCAAACAGTGTTCGTTGGTGTCATGTGGTGTGACTGCATCACAGCGAAAAGTATATATATTGTATATTCAGAACCAAGAGAGCAGTGAAGGCACACAATACAATGCAGATGTGTGCTTCCAGGCACACTTCAGATGCATTATGCAATTGATTTTGAATTAATTTTTGTTTGTTGTACATTCATAAACCTTTTACTGTTACCATATGGGGGTCACAGTTCACGGTGTAAGAAATGGGCACATAGAACAACATAAATTTATCATCTTACAATTCTAGAGTTCAAGAGCCCAAATTGGGTCTCACTAGTTTCAATCACATATCAACAGGGCTTCATTCCTTCTAGCTGGAGACTCTCAGGGACAGTCCATGCCCTGTCCATTTCCAGCTTTTAGGGGCTGCCTACATTGCTTGGCCAGCAGCCTCTTCTATCTTCAAAGCCAGCAGGAACAGGAAATGTCCTTATATTGAATTCCAATTTGGCTTGGCTTTCCTTGCTTACCCCCTTCACTCTACCTCCTACTTTCCTCTTCCATTTATAAAGACCTATGAGTATAGTGGGTTCTAGTTTGCTTTTCTGTTGTTATGATAAAGCATCCTGACCAAAAGCAATTTAGGGGAGTGTGAGTTTGAATGAGAAATGTCCCAAAGGTGCTCTGTCCCCAGTTGGTGGCTCTGTTTGGGGAGATAATGGAGAGGTGAGCTTTTATTGAAGGAAAAACATTGCTGGGATAGGATTTAAGGGTTCATAGCCTCATCATACTTCCTGTTCTCTCACTCTGCTCCTTCCTGTGGGAAGATGAAAAGTGATCTGCTTCCTGCTCCTGCTGACATGACTTCCCTGCCATGATGGACTCTATCCCTCTGGAACTATAAGCTAAATAATCCCTTAAGTTGCTTTTGGTAGTGGTATTTTATTATAGCAACAGAAAAATAGCCAATACATAAATTGGTACCAGGAAAGTGGGGTTGTGGCTGTAAAGAATTTGTTTTGGTTTTTTTTTTTTTTTTTTTTTTTTTTGTTTTCTCTCAGCATCACCTTATTTCAAAATTGAATTTTTTTAATTGGCTTTTTTAG
>NW_008356845.1:302587-305271 GCF_000622305.1 Nannospalax galili
TTGTTGGTGGTGTTTTTTTAAAACAAAAAAAAAAAAGCCAAAAAATAAATTGGTACCAGGAAAGTGGGGTTGTGGTGGTAAAGAATTTTTTTTGGTTTTTTTTTTTTTTTTTTTTTTTGGAGGAATATGGAAGACTTCGGAACTTTGGACTAGAAAAGCCATTGATTGCTTTAATCAGAGTTTATCCAGCCATTCTAGTAGGAGCCTGGATGACAATAGTGCTGAGAGTAACATAGAAAGTGGAGGCAAAACTCATGTGGTTTCAAAGGGAAACAAGGACTCTATTAGCAACTAGGCTAGAGAACATTCCTTTGATAGTCTGTTAAAGAACCTGGCTGTATTCTATTCATGTCATAAGGATTTACATGAGGATACATTTTTAAATAATGGACTAATTTCTTTTTGGAGGAATTTTCAAGATAGCATAACATTAAGACTGTGGTATTGTTAGTATTGATTACTCTTACACAGATCTACAATGGAAAAGAGGAACAAGGATGACTGAAAATGTGTAGCTTGGAAAGGAAAAGAGTACTAGGAAGCTTAGTGTTGCAACCACATTCTGTGCCATAAAAGGGGGCTGTAATTGTTAAGGTGGTTAGTGCCATTAAAGAAGACTCTCTTGCTATGTATTGGAAAGATAGGAAAGGTGCCTTCAGGGCAAGACCCCACCCAGCTATAGCTCCAATTTGTGAGAGGAAAGAGTCCAAGGGGTTTTCTGCTCCTAGAAAGCATACAAAAGCTGCAGCTAATGTGGTCCAAGTGGGCAAGGGCTCATCCAAAGGTGACAGCCAAACTTGGCAGTGATGTCCATGTGATACTGGCTTTGGAGACAAGAAGTACATCCAGCTTTTATGTGGGCTGGGGACCTGAACTCAGGTCCTCCTGCTTATGCAGCAGGCACTTCACCCACTGAGTCATCCCCTCCACCCCCAAGACAGTCTTTAGAAGGAGCTGGAGTGTGTAGCTCAGTCAGTAGAGTGCTCATCTAGCACACATGAAGCTCTGGGTTCAATCCCCATCACCATATAAACAGCAGATGATGGTGCATAGGTGTAATACCTGCAGTGGTGCAGCAATGCCAGGAGGATTAGGAATTCAAGGTCATTCTTGGCTACACAGTGATTTCAAGGCCAGCCTGGGATGCACGAGGCCCTGTTCAAAATTAAATAAGTAGATGAATAAATAGATAAAAATATACAGAAGATGCCTACTATTACCACATGTACCCTACATTATGTGGAAACCAGTGGAGTAAGGGAAAGATGTTGGGACATGCTGTCCTGGCCTCCATCTGCACCTCCCCCACAGTGACCTTTTGGGCCTCGTGGTTCCTCAGTCTCAGAATTGTTTACCAGCTCATTTTCCGGTATCAGGTCCTGAGAACAACCATGACCTGGCACTGACCCTGTGGTCATTGATGGCTCCCCTGCCCCCGTTGGGTCAGCTGCCTTCTGGGCTGGGGTATAAAAGCAACCTGGGGCTGAAAAATAAAGGCTTCTTCTGCTACACTAAAAGCGTGATTGTCTCTTCAATCCTGACGTCCTCTGCTCAGAGATCAGCTTCGTGCTGCGAAGGCGCGGCAATTGGAGGTTCCACCGAGATCTGAGAAAGAGAGGTAAGCGGACAGGGTTGTCCCAGGCCGGCAGGGGAATATTGGGGTTACCATGGGTAATACTAGCAGCAAACAGAATTGCAATATCAGGTTAAGAAACTGCTAGAAGAACAAGGACCAGCAGTAAAAACAAAGACAGTAGACACATTCATTAAAACAATAGTAGAGGCCAGTCCCTGGTTCCTAACTGGAGGGGGACTAAATATCCCTGACTGGAGGAGGGGGACTATATATCCCTGACTGGGAACAAGTAAGACAGGATTGTCAAAAAAAGTTGCAAAAGGAAGGCAGTGATACCTTCCCAATAGCTACATTTTCTTTGTGGTGACAAAGTGAAAGTAAGACAAGAACATGAGGCAGCGAAGGAAGTTTTGCAAGAAATACAGGAGATGGAAACCCGCCGCTCTTTGGGATCTGCTGATGATCTAGACAAGGAAAGAGGGGCATGTGGAGGTTCAGGAGTTTTAAGCTCTGCCACATCAAGACCACATAAACTGGGTCCCTATGACCCCGAATCTCCTGAAAGTAGTGAGGGAAGCTCAGAGGAAGAGGAGGAGGAGATGCTTCGCAAGGAAATACAGGAACTAAAAACAAAACTAAAGGGAAAGACACATCATCCTCCTCCCTTGGCTCCACCCATGGAAGAGTGGTGGTGGAGGTCACCAGGCTTTAAAAATGATGTAGAGCCAAGGGTTGGGGTGCATTTAGGGCCACGTATTGTAGCACCAGTAATAGAAGTTCCCGACCCTAACCAACAAGGTCAGGTACAACAACAACATCTTGCGCTGCAGTTTAAAGACCTAAAAAGCCTTAAAGAGGCTGTGGCGACCTACGGGGTCCAGGCCGCTTTTACTATGACCATGGTGGAGTCATATACTTCCCAAAATTTAACACCCAGTGATTGGCAGCAGCTATGCCGCGCGGTCCTGTCGGGAGGAGATTATCTCTTGTGGTGCAGAGAGTACCAAGAACAATGTCTACAAGTGGCTCAATTAAATGCTCAGGTAGGGCTGGCTCAGTGAGATCTAGACATGTTAACTAGAGCAGGGGCCTATGCCCCACTACAACA
>NW_008356845.1:305347-358098 GCF_000622305.1 Nannospalax galili
GTGGACAGGCTCCTACAAGTGGCAGGATGGCTGTTTGGAGAGATAACTACAGCCATGCCCATAGTCAGGCAACTTGCATATGAAAATGCTAATAAGTATTGTAAGGAAGTCCTGAGGTCACATAGGTCAAAAACCTTAAATGACTACATCAGATTATGCAGGGATATAGATGGCAACTTCGTGCAAGGCCAGGTCCTAGCAGCTGCCCTGCGTCCACAAAACTTGAAGGGTCCTAGAATTTTAAATAATGGCGACCGTAATTGCTTTAACTGTGGACGCCCAGGCCACTTCTGCAGAGACTGTCCCCAGCAAGAGAGAGGGAAGAGTACCTGGTATATGTCCAAGATGCCAAAAGGGGGCACATTGGGCTAACAATTGTCGCTCCAAGACTGATATAAATGGAATATCCCTGCCGCCCCTATCTAGTCAACAACAGGGAAATGGGCGGAGGGCCCCACTCCAGGGCCCCAGAACCACAGTGTATGGAGCAATGGCACCAGGCTACTGCGGAACTTTCCCGGTCAGTGGCCATATACAATTTCTTCCGCAGAGCAATCCTTTTGTGTTGCAGACCTCACCCGAGCAACAGCAGGAAATGCAGGATTGGACCTCTGTCCCTCTGCCCGAGCAATCTTAACTCCCCAAATGGGAGTTCAGGCTCTTCCCACAAATGTGTATGGTCCCTTGCCATCGGGATCGGTGGGTTTAATTTTGGGAAGGAGCAGCACAATTATCAAGGGCATACAAATACATCCCAGAATAATTGATTCTGATTATGAAGGGGAAATTAAAATTATGACATCTGCCAGAGAAGGAGTTGTGGTAATTCCACGGGGGAGCACATTGCCCAGTTAATCTTGATCCCCTATCTAAAGTCCAACAATGCAGTCAGCAGACAAAGCCGCGGTGAATGGGGATTTGGTTCCTCGGGACCTGATGCATTCTGGGTTGCTCAGCTAACTGATTGGCCTATCTTAAAAATCAAAATAGAAGGAAAATTATTTGAAGGTATTTTAGATACAGGAGCAGATGTATCAGTCTTGTCTTTAAAATCCTGGCCTAAGACGTGGCCCTTGGAGGATGGTAATGCTCGACTAAAGGGCATAGGACAAGCGACCCCAAACAAGAGTGCTAAAATACTGAAGTGGGAGGATGATGAAGGACATACAGGGTTTTTCCAGCCTTATGTTCTCGCTGACTTGCTGGTTAATCTGTGGGGCCGGCATCTTTTAGCTGAGACTGGAGCAGTAATAACTACACAACCTCCTTCTGTGGACTCAGAAAAGGCCATTAGAATGATGCAAACCAGGAGATGGCATCCGGGGCAGGGCTTGGGGATGCACATGCAAGGCAGGGTGACCCCCATAACCCCTAAGGATCAAATTATATGCCTCCCCGGAGATAGAACAGGCCTAGGACATTTTTAGTTCAGGTCACTGCTCCATTGCCTGTACCCATACCTATAAAATGGCACTCAGATAAACCTGTATGGGTCGAGCAGTGGCCCCTAACTACAGAGAAATTGCGGGCAGCTCATGCTCTAGTACAAGAGCAATTGCTTGCTGGACATATTGTGCCTTCTACCTCTCCCTGGAATACCCCCATCTTTATCATAAAGAAAAAATCTGGAAAATGGAGGCTTCTGCAGGATCTTCGAGCGGTAAATGCTACGATGCAAATTATGGGACCATTGCAACAGGGTTTGCCTTCTCCAGTAGCAATTCCCAAAGATTGGCAGTTGGTAGTTATTGATTTAAAAGATTGCTTTTTTACAATCCCTTTTCATCCTGACGATTGCTGTCGATTTGCCTTTAGTCTACCTGCCACCAATTTTTCTAAGCCTGCCTTACGTTATCACTGGGTGGTTCTACCTCAAGGTATGGCAAATAGTCCAACTATATGTCAGGCATACGTTGCAGCTACATTGGAACCTATTAGAATAAAATATCCTGACCTTTATATAATTCATTATATGGATGATATATTGCTAGCCGCTAAAAATACCAAAGAACTACAAGAGGCATTTGCTGAGATGCAACGAGTCTTAGAGGCCTCCGGCCTAATTATTGCACCTGAAAAGGTTCAGATTGTCTCCCCATATAATTATCTTGGTCATGTGATACACAATGGAGGTGTTAGACCTCAAAAATTACATATTGACAGTGCTCACCTAAGAACATTACATGATTGGCAACGTTTTCTGGGTGACATACAATGGATACGGCCCTCCCTAGCTATTAAGTCAGGAGAACTTAGGCCTTTATATAATATGTTGATAGGAAATGCTGACCCTACCTCACCTAGAAAGCCTACGTCAGAGGCAAAGAGGGCATTGCAGTTATTATCTCAAAGTATAGAACAAGCTCATTTGCAACAAATAGACTATAATTCACCTTTGCAATTTCTGGTGTTAGCATCCCAGTTTTCACCTAAGGGAGTATTTTGGCAAACAGGGCCTATTATATGGGTGCACCTGCCAGTGTCGCCATCCAGAGTTGTTGTGCCTTATTATAACATGATTTTGCAGTTATTTTGGAAGGCTAGACACACCAGCATGCTAGTGTTTGGAAAGCTCCCAGATAGAATCGTGCTTCCTTATGACAAAGAACAGGTGGCACATCTGCAGCAGTATAATGATGACTGGACGCTATTTTTAATCTCCACTGCTGCCGCTCTTGACAATCATTATCCTCAGCACCCATTGTTGGGATTTTTTAAAAATCACCCGGTAATTTTTCCCCGGGTAATTAAGACCAGACCTATACCCGGCACTCGAACTGTCTTCACGGACGCATCCCCTCGTGGTAATGCTGTAGTAATCTCTTATGATACACTTTCAAAGTTTCCCATGGGCAATATATCAGCACAGGCGGCCGAGGTTATGGCTTGTATCCTAGCTCTACAAGTTTTTTCCCAGGAGCCATTCAATCTGTATACTGACAGTGTATACCTATCCCAGATCCTTCTGCCACTGGAAACTGCTCCCTATGTTTCTCCTACATCACACATACAACAACATCTTTGTAAGTTGCAACATTTGATATGGTCCAGGCACGACCCCATCTTTGTAAGTCATATCAGAAGTCACACCCAGTTACCTGGACCCCTAGCTGAAGGTAATCAGCTAGCAGATATACATACATGCATATTTCTGGCTACCCCTGAGGATAAGGCCGTCCGCCTGCATGCCAAATATCATTTAAATGCTAAATCCCTCCAATACCATACTGGTTGTTCTAAAGCCTCTGCTTTGCAAATCACTACCCGATGCTCTTCTTGTGCTCCTTTTCACAACATGCCCTCTACGGGAGTCAACCCTCGTGGTCTTAAACCTAATGATCTCTGGCAGATGGACATCACTCATGTTCCATTTTCAACAATTTTGCAAGGAGCATGAAATTACCCATACAACAGGAATCCCTTACAATCCACAAGGTCAAGCTGTGGTTGAAAGAATGAACATGGTCTTAAAACAATATTTTACTAAAATAAAGAGGGGGGAATATCTTCCCTCTCCTAGTGCGCAATTATCCTCAATCTTATTTACTTTAAATTTTCTCACTGTGGATACCAAAGGGTATTCAGCTATGGAAAGGCATTGGTCCAGGGCCAAGAACTCCCTGGGATGGGTAAGATGGAAAGATCCCTTATCCGGGCAGTGGAAAGAGCTGACACCCTTATTAGCCAGGGTGAGAGGGGCTGTTTGTGTTTATCCTCCAGGGGAGCGTAAACCCATTTGGGTTCCTGAAAGATATGTTCGTCTAGTGGAGGCCAACCTTGATGAGACCAATGTTGATTCTACAGGTGCCAGCAGCAATCATCTTGATGAATCCTGCCCTGTAGTGAACAAATGGTCTGGAGCCAGCCCCTCGCTGCTGGCCTTCAATCACTAACTTCGATCTTCCAGACGCTTTGAAGTGGGGAGATTGTGTCACTACAACAGCACTACAACCTGCTCCTGCAGGTTGACGCCTTATGGATGACGCAACAAGTGTTCTGTTCTCATTTTTATCATTCTGTTTGTGTAACACCTGGTCATGTTGTTAATGCCTCAGAAATTGTAAAATAGTTAAATGCCTATATGAGAGGTCCCTGGAATGTAAACTTTCTCAATTTTACGTGTCATCTAGCTCATCAAATTATAAGAATTAATAATACTAGGGTGCCCCCTACATCAGCTGAAGGTTGGTGGAATGCCACGGTCCAGCTGGGAGGCTGGGCTCAGCGGTGCGCTGGGTCATTGTTGCTGACCGTTCTTGGGTTTAGTGTCATAGTCGTTGGGCTCTGGGTCCTTTGCCGATGGATGAGATCTACGATGAGGTCTCAACAGATGGGCACTCAACAAGTCCTGTTAGGCTTGTCATCTGGTAATCCAGATGTACCTCAGGCCTGGCTGCAAATGCTATATAAACGCTGAAGATGCCTCCGTAGACGGGCAAATTCCATGGAGAGGGCGCCCGCCTAAGACAGGGATGAGGCCTCCCAATGACGGGTAAGTGATGACCCCTCCAGGACGACCTAAGACAGGGGGATCTTCCGTTATATAAAGGAAAAGGGGTGAGATGTTGGGACATGCTGTCCTGGCCTCCATCTGCACCTCCCCCACAGTGACCTTTTGGGCCTTGAGTGGTTCCTCAGTCTCAGAATTGTTTACCAGCTCATTTTCCTGTATCAGGTCCTGAGAACACCATGACCTGGCACTGACCCTGAGGTCATGCTACGGCCCGCCCCCGTTGGGTCAGCTGCCTTCTGGGCTAGGGTATAAAAGCAACCTGGGGCTGAGAAATAAAGGCTTCTTCTGCTACACTAAAAGTGTGATTGTCTCTTCAATCCTGACGTCCTCTGCTCAGAGATCAGCTTCGTGCCGCGCAGGCATGGCAGAAAGACTCTAAAACCTGAAAACAAGAAACAAAAGCATTATTTTTATCATATTGATATAGAAAATGTGTTAAACAACTACAGATAAATTGTAGAATTCTAAACATTCAAAGCATTCAGATTCCTATACACCCATATGTTAAAATGTTAGACAAGGTAATTGTCTTGGTTTTGTTTTCTCTCGCTATGATAAAACACTCTAACCAAGGCAACTTCAGGAAGAAGGGGATTATGTGGCTCACAACTTCAGGTTTCTTACAGTCCATCACTCTGTGGAAGTGAAGGTGGCAGGAAAGCAATTGCACCCATAGTAAGGTGCATAGAGCGATGAATAAACACATACTTGCTGGTGCTCAGCTCAGCTCTTTTCATTCAGTCCAGAGTCTAGCCCATGAAATCCTCTCTCATATTCAAGATGGGTCTTTCCTCCTCAATTAACCCAATTAAAAGACTCCCTTGCAGCTGGAAGTGGTGGTGGAGGCCTTTAATCCCAGCACTTGGGAGAGGCAGATGCAGTCGGATCACTGTGAGATAGAGGCCAGCCTGGCCTACACAGGGAACTCCAGGTCACCTGAGGCTACAGGGAGACCCTGTCTCAAAAACCAAAAAAACAAAAACAAACAATAACAACAAAACCTCCCCTCAAAACACAAAATAACATTTTCAAAAAGAATTCCTCACGGGTCAACCTAATCTGTGGAAATACCTGGACAAGGCTGGGACTTGGTGGTACATGCTGGGAGGCCAAGGCAAAAGAATCAACTTGGGCTGTATAGTGAGACTCTCCCCCCACCACCAAATGCATTGGAGCCTTCAAAGACTGAGCACATGCATTTGCCTGACATTCCTTCTGAGGCTGGACTGAATTCATACCATGGAATAAACAGAAAGTTCTCTAGGAGTGGGCATAATAGGGGGATTATTCATCAATAGCTAAGGGAAAAAAAGACACTTTAATTCTGGAACCAAAGTGGGGCAAAAGTGTGTTAACAGGTGAGATGGAGTTTATGACACAGTGGAATCCACCTGACTGGACCAGCCAGAGCCTGAAAATCAATGTGTCAGGGGATGCACAGGGGGCTGAGAACAGAGGATGCAGTGCTAGTCCACCTCCAACTTTCCTACCTCACCTGCCTGTATCACAGGAGAGCCAAGATGTGGAAGTTTAAGAGCATACTTTTCAACATGGATACTAGGTTTGAACCCTTGGCGACTCGTGATGAAGTTTTAGCATGTCAATGAACACATGCCTCCTGCAAGTAAGGGGTGCACACTGAGGGAGAAAGACGTATTAGCTGGCAGCAGGCATACTTCTAGAACACAAGCAAGATGATCAGAAACACACAAAAGTAACCCCTTCCCTGGTGTGGGGGGGCAGGGAATTCAAGAGAAAGATGAGAACTTAAAGCTAAATCATCTCAGGGTTGAAGAGATGGCTCAACAGTTAAGAGGACTGGTTGCTCTTCCAACCTCTGTTCCCAGCACCCATGTCAGGCAGCTCACAACCACCTGTAACTCCAGCTCTGGGGGATCCAACACCCTCTTCTTGCCTCCATGCACAAACCTACACACAGATAAAGAAATAAGCAAATCTTTAAAAAGGATTTTTAAAAACTTTAATAGTTCAAGAAGATATTATATACGTGCTGTGCTTTGAAAGTGCCCCTCAAATTCATGTTTTGGAAACTTAATTCCCCATATGACAGAGGTGAAAGCTGTGCCTAGCGGGACTTGTTGAGGTCGCGTGAGGCCTCTGTGTTTGTACATTAGCGCCATCATGAAAGGCCTGACAGAGGGAGCTTGCTCTCTGGCTTTCTCGCCTCCCCCCTTTCATCACATGAGAACGTGTAAGAAGACGGCCTTTGCAGACGCTGGTGCCTTGACTTTGGACCTTTCAGCCTTCAGAACTGTGAGAAAACAAATGTCTCTTCTTGACAAATTCCCTAGTCTGTGTGTTGTTACAGCAGTGAAGACAATATGTAAAACTTTGGGGAAAAAATGTACAAAGACTGGTTATTAGAAACTAAAGTATGAATGCCACAACAAATAAATCTTAATAGAAGTAGAAGATGAAAAATGCCCAATAGTACCTTTTAAATTTCACCATGCATAAGAACCCTTATTAAACTGATGGTTTTAATTGAGTAGATTTGAGGTAAGGCCTGAAGGTCTGTATCTCCAGTAAGCTCCTGAGTGATGCTGATGCTGTTGATGCAGAGAAAATTAGCAGAAGAGCCATAGTAGATAAAGGAGGGAGAAAGAGGGAAGCTGGAGAGATGTCTCAGCCATTAAGAGCACTGGTTGTTCTTGCAGAAGACCCGGGGTTCAAATCCCAGCACCCACATGGCAGCTAAAAACTGTCTGTAACTCCAGTTCCAGGAGATCTGACAGCCTCTTCTGTCCTCCGCAGGCACTGCACGGCACAGGTGCACTTACCTACATGCAGGCAATTACACACATACACATAAAAAAAATAAATAAAAAATATTTTTTTAAAAAAAAGGAGAGAGAAAGGGAGGGCAAAGGGGAGGGAGGGAGGGAGGGAGGAAGGGGGAGAGAGAGAATCAAAGTGAAAAACAGAAAACAGAAGAGAAAGACGATCAGAAAAGCCAGTATATACAACTAATTGCTGATTCATAAAGAGGTAACAGAAAACAGAGAAAGGCAATTGTCAAAGAAATAACCAGAAAGCTGGAGAGATGACTCAGCAGTTAAGAGCACTGGCTGCTCTTGCAGAGGACCTGGGTTCGATTCCCAGCACCCACATGGCAGCTAACAACCATCCGTAACTCCAGTTCCAGGGGAATCTGAAGCTCTCTTCTGATCTCTGTTGGCACTGTGCTACACAGGTGCACTTACATACATGCAGGTAATATACACATAAAATAAAAATAATAAACACTTAAAAAAAAGAAATAACCAGGAGAAATGTCCTAGAATTGAAAGGGATTCGAAAAGAGCTTGTTGATTGCCAAGTAGGTTGACTGTAGGAAAGACTAGTTTCTAGACACGTGCACACGCAACTTCAGAATCTAAGAAGACCCCGAAGAGCTTAAAGCCTTCAGAGAGTCAGTGTTAAGGTAGCCAGCCATAGAACTTGGACTGGACTGGTATAATCTACTCTTAGTGTGATGTGGATTATGCTTCCAAATTCTGAGCCTAAAACTTTGGAACTTGAAATTTTAAACCTGGCTACTTATGGTCACTCAAGGAAGGGCACAGCAACAGCATATCAGGGTGTGGCAGACATGAAGTTTGGTTGCCCCAAACTACACCTGCCAGCTTTTCACACAGAGGCTGTTAAATCTAAATATTCAGCTACAAGATTTTGCAGGCAGGAGCAGCCTTTGGATGAAGCCAGAAGTCAGCTGAAGGTGCCTCTGAGGAACTGTCCAAGTTTCAGGTTTGCTTTGAAAGAATGTGTGTTTTTGTTTGTTGGTTATATACCTATCGGAGTTTGCCAATCATGTTGCTGAAGGCATCTGGAGCTTATTGTTGGCATTGTTTACCAATAAGCTTCTGAGAGAGTTTATGACAACCTCCGGCTACATTTGCCAATTTGATTTTTCTCTGTGTTATATGAGTTAGTGCTGTATATTGCTTTAGGTATTAGATCGTGTGTTCATTCTCTCTACTCCTAATGCTCTTTCTTTTAGAAATCAAGGTGACAAGTCCTGTATTTTTGTCAGTTTGTGCTCTCCTAGCTTTATTTTGTTTCATTATCATCAAATATATATCTACCCCAACCTTCAATATTTTAAAATTTCTGCATACCTTTTTTTTTCCATTTGGACAGTTTTCAGGGTATGGTTTTTTTTTATTTTTTTAAATCCAATTTTAAGGACCGTTTGTGTTTTAGGATTGGAGAGATGGCTTAGTGCTTAAGAGCACTGACTGCTGTTGCAGAGGTCCCAGGTTCGACTCCCAACACCCACATGGTGGCTGAAAACTGTAACTCCAGTTCCAGGGGATCTGACACTCTCTTCTGACCTCCACAGGCATCGAATGACACGGGTGCACTTATATATATGCAGACAATACACTCATACACATAAAATAAAAATGATAAAATATTTTTTAAAAACAAAAAAAAAATAAAAAATAATCTTTCATGTTTTAAACCCATATATATATTTAGTTAAATACAATACTATACTAGGACTCTTTAATGAATTTTTTAGTTAACATAGAAAATAATGTATCTCATTATGACATCTTCATATATGTGTATAATTGTGTTTTTCTCATGTTTGCCCCCCATTACTCTACAGTCGCCCCCTTCCCCTCTCCCATTGGTCCCCTTTTTCCTCCCAATAGACCCATTCAGCTTTCATGTCATATATCTATGTATGACGTACGTATGTATATGTATTAAAAATACATTTAAATCTACATTCCTCATATGAGAGAAGAACCATTGCTCTTTCTTCATCCCTGTGTCCTCGTTGTTCCCCTCTACACCTTCCTTGTTGACATAATTTCCCCTTGACTTTCCTATCTTCTCTATAGGAAACATATTAGCACCCTATAAGATCTTATTTTCTGGAACTAGAAAGATGGCTCAGTGGTTAAGAGCACTGGCTGTTCTTGCAGAGGACCTGGATTCAAATTCTAGCACCCACATGGCAGCTAACAATCATCTGTAACTCCAAGGGGAATCCAACACTCTCTTCTGACTTCTGTGGGTATTACATGACATGGGTGCACTTATATACATGCAGGCAATGTACCCATACACACAAAATAAAACATAATAAAATATTTTTTAAAAGATCTTATTTTCTATTTGTTTTCCTTTTATGAACTTCATTGAAGGGCTAGAGATATTGTGTGTGTGTGTGTTAGATTGGGAGATGTTTACAATGTTCTGATTTTATATTTTATGTGGTTGCCGATTGTTTATTAAGTAATAATTTTGTTTATTTTCTCTTTAAACCTATCAGCATCTAGTATACTTTTGTTTCTTACTACCTTGGCTTCTCCTGCCCCAATCATCTCCTGCACTTGCTTTTGAGAGTAGGAACTTTTGTTCTGAGTCATTATAGATGTACTGTCTTGCTTCTTCCAGACCATGAAGTGTTCAGGTGTCACTAAGTTATTTCCTGCCTGTGTTTCCATATATGATCTGATATTCTCTTGTATTTATTTTTCTCCTAATCAAAACCACATCTTCCAATGGTACATTCAGAGAGAGCTTTTTGTATGACAAAGCTCTGAAAACTTCTATACCAGAATGTATTAACTTTTTTGTTGCTATGACAAAATACCTGGCCAAAAAATAAACCTAAAGGAAGGAAGGACTTACTTTGGCTCACAGTTAAAGTCCATCATGACAGAGAAGTCACGGAAGCAGGAACCTGAGGCAGCTGGTCACACTGGATCCCCAGGCAGGAAACAGAGCTGAATGCAGGTTCACAGCAGGTTTTCTCAGGACTCTATCCCAGGGACTAGTGCTGCCTCCTTTAGGGTGGGTCTTTCCTTTTATTTTAAATCTGTGTATAAACATCCTTGTAGACATGCCCAGAGGTATGTTGCCATAGTGATTTTAAATCCAGTCAAATTGGCAATCCAGATTAACCATCATCATGTGAAGTGTCTCTTTAAAATAAAAAACAACAAACTTTTACTTATGTGTCTTTCTGTGTGTGTTTGTGTGTGCAGGTGCCCAAGGAGGCCAGAACAGGGCATTGGATCCCCTGAAGCTGGAGTTACATTACAGGCAGTCATGAGCCACCTGATGTGGGTTTTGGAACTGGATTTATGTTTCTGTAAGAACAGTATGCACTCTTTTTCCCCCCTTTTTATTATTTTATTCTTAGCCATTGTGGGAGTGGGGTGAGGAAGGGCACTGGAAAGATCTCAGGACTCCCCTTTTTCCCCCAATGTCTCTAGGACCCTGTTCAAGAAAAATTTGCACTCTTAACCACAGAGCCATCTCTCCATCCCCTAGACATGTATCTTCTCTGTATTCAGAAAGCTTAGCAGAGCAAACTTCTACATTTGAGGTTTATTTCTTTTCTTTTCTCTCTCTCTTTCTTTCTTTCTTTCTTTCTTTCTTTCTTTCTTTCTTTCTTTCTTTCTCCTTCCTTCCTTCCTTCCTTCCTTCCCTTCCTTCCTTCTTTCCCTTCCTCCCTCCTTTTCCTCCCATCCTTCCTTCTTTTCTCCCTTCCTCCCTCCCTCTCTCCCTCCCTTCCTTCCTTCCTTCCCTCCTTCCTTCCTTCCTCGGGTCTCCCTGCAGCCCCAGATGGCCTGGAACTCACTATGTAGACGGGGCTGGCCTTGAACTCACAGAGATCCCCCTGCCTCTGCCTCCCAAGTGCTGGGACTACAGGCGTGTGCCACACGCCCGGCTGGTTTCTTTCTTTCTATCACCTTAAAAGTGCAGCCCCTGGCTTTCCTGTGTCTGGTGTTGTTTCTGAGAAGCTTGCTGCTAAGGCGATATTTGCTCTTCTGTAGGTGTTAAACTCTCCCTCTGGATGCTTTTAGGACTCCCCTCTGTCTTTGATGAATAAAATAAACTTGCCATCTTATTTGGCAGTTTAGAACTGTTCTGCTCTCAAGGCTTTCAGCTTTCTTCAGTCCTGGAAAATTATTCATTATTATTTCTTCAACTATTTCTTCCCCTGGATCTCCTGTTGTATAAGTGTTGGCAGATTTACTTCTGGCTTTCATAACTTTTCAAGAAATTCTCAAGTTTTATTTCTTCCTAATGTCTCCTGAAAGGTTTCCTGTGTTCCTGACAAGGTGAGCAAACCTGTTTTCCCAGGACTTCCTGGTTTTAACACAAACATCATCAATTCCAGGGAAACTCCCCAGCCCTGGTCAAACCAAGATGGTGGGTCACCTTGCTTCCAGGTAGGATGAACTGAACCTCTGCTTGTTTTACTTTTGCTAAATTAAGTGATAACATTTAATATCCTTTATTCCTATTTGACTCTATTTGACTGTTCTTATATCATATTGCTAAAAACTATCTTTAAGAGAGGCTTAGTTCTGTTTTTTTTTTTTTTTTTTTTTTTTTTTTTAAGACAGGGTCTCATGATGTATCCCAGGCTGACCTCAAATGTCAGGTTTCTTCTGTAGCTGAGGATGGTCTTCAACTCCTTATCCTCCTGCCTCTATCTCCCAAGTGCTGGGGTTACAGGAGTCTGCTATGACATCTGGGAGAGGTTTAGTTTGAAATAGTAACCAATACGCACCATTAGTTCTGCGTTAAGGTGGCAATGTTACCTTTGTTCAATGGCTATTGTTTCCTCATCACCACATGCTTAGAAATGATCATGATGATGTGAACTGTTTTGATTGGCAATGCTGTTCAACAGAATGAGGAGAAACCCAAACTTCACTTCCTTCCCCTCTGGATAAATTTAGGGGTGTGTGTGTGTGTGTGTGTGTGTGTGTGTGTGTGTGTGTGTAAGAATCTATGTCTAATACGGAACATTTTATAAATATTTCAAATGCATTAAACTTGCTGCCATGGAGTACTTAGACTTTTAAGTTGGTCTATGTAGTTTTGTGAACTCTTGTTCTCCTTCTCCATCTTCACCCATCAGATACAGAGGTGGGTGTTTCTGTTAAATTCTCCTTTGTTATGGCATGTGCCAGTACCTCAAGCATTTCTAATCAGCTTTGCTGTAATGAAGTTGGTTCAGTGCCACTTAGTACAGGTTCACGAAGGTTAAAATTTACTATGAAATACCTTCAATGATATTCCATTTTTTAAAAATGTATTTTTCTTAAAGACCACATTTGATATAATTTATTAAACAATGTAGGGTAGAGTTATAACTCGGTGGCAGAATATGTGATTAGCATGCCCGGGGCTCTGGGTTGGATCCCTGGCATCATAAGAAATACATCTATAGTGCTGGCGAGATGGCTCATTGGGTAAAAGTCCTTGCTGCACAAGCCTAATGACATGAGTTTGATTCCCAGAATCCACAGCGGAAGGAGATAACAACTCCACAAAATTGTCCTCTGACTTCTACAAGCATGCTGTGGTATTCATACACACACAATAAAAAAATAGAAAAACATATATATGTACTCATTTGTGTGTATGTATGTGTGTATATGGATATACAGTATTTCAAATTAGAAAACAATTCTCATGACCTGCTTTGAGGGTATATTGTCTGATATTAATGTAATAGTAACAGTTTTGTTTTTTTAATATTTAATTTATTTTTATTTTATATGTATGAATGTATTGCCTGCATGTGTCTAAGTGCACCTGTGTCATGCAAAGCCTGCAAAGATCAGAAGGGAGAGTTGGATCTCCTGGAACTGGAGTTATGGACAGTTGTTAGTTGCCATGTGGGTGCTGGAAATCCAATCCGGGCCCTCTGTTGGAGCAGCCAGGCTGTTAGCCGCTGAGTCGTCTCTCCAGCCCCAACAGCTTTGTTCTTAATATTTATTTATTTATTTATTTATTTATTTATTTATTTATATTTGTCTGTTTTTGTTTTTCTTTGACAGTGTCTCCTTAGTCCCAGCCTGCCTAGAAGTCACTATGTGGATCAGACTGGCCTCGATCTCACAGAGATCTGCCTCTGCCTCCCAATGGCTGGGTATGTGTACAATGTCTTTATTTTTCTTACATTCATTTACTCAGTGCATGCGTCTGTGCATGTGTATGTGCATGTGTTCATGCATGCATGTGTTCGTGTGCGCGTGTCTGTGCATGCGCGCGTTTGTGTGTGTGTGTGTGTGTGTGTGTGTGTGTGTGCGCGCGCCCGCATGCGTTGTATGTGAGATGGTATGCATGAGGCTCAAACTTAGTCATCAGGCTTCGTAGCAGGCACTTTACTCAGCCATCCTACAGACCCACAACTTTTTGTTTTAATATTTTTTCATCCTTTGACTTTTAATCATTTTTTGTCATTTCACTTTTTTTGTTTAATAAACAGCATCTAATCTGACTCTGTTTAGAATATAATGTGACATTTTCTTAGCCTATGAATTTCACCCAAATATATTTATTAAGAGAAATAACTGTACTTAGTGGCACATACCTATCATTCCAGAACTCAGGAGGCAGAGGCAGGAGGATTTCAAGTTCAAGACCAGACTGAGCTAACATAGTGAGACTCTGTGTCAAAAAGCCAAGGGAGATAGATTGGTGGTAGATCATTTGCCTAACATGCACAAGGTTGTGGCTTTGATCACCAGCACCACACACACACACACACACACAAAATAGATATGCAATCTTCCACTTTCATCCTTTTGTTTTGTTAACCATAGTTTTGCATATGAATTATGTTTTCTGTGCTGTATCTTGAATGTTTTGGGAACAAGTAAGAGATTAACTATTAAGAGCTCATGCTCTGCAATCAGCAGATTTGGCTTTTGATTCCTGATCCCCAAATGATGTGATTTGTTGTCTCAACTTGTATGGTGTCACATAATCTTTACATTGCAGCTTCTTCATCTATAAGAATGGAATAAGAATTTCTATTTCATAAAGTAATTATGTGGACTAAAAATAGACAATTGTGATGATCTTTGTACAATACCTAGCCAATAGTTCATGATCACTATTCAGCAGTTACTATTGGATTATGCTACTGATGTTAACCATTAATGTTTTCAAAAGCCATCTTAACCTCTACATCTAAAGTGATTGATTAAGGCTGGAGAGATTGCTCTCAGTCAAGAGTGCCTGCCGCTCTTGCAGAAGACTGGAGTTCAGATCCCAGCACTCATATCAGTTAACTCACAACCCTCTTTAACTCCAGGGTCCTGATGCTCTCTTCTGGCCTCTGAGGACACCTGAAGACACATGCTCATGCACACACACACACACACACACACACACACACACACACATACTAACTCTAAAGTGGTCAGTGTCAGCTCTCTCTCTCTCTCTCTCTCTCTCTCTCTCTCTGTGTGAATCTCTCTCTGTGTGTGTGTGTATATATGTGGTTCTGGGGATGGAATTCAGGACCTCAAAAATATGCTAGGCCAAAGCTCTGTCACTGAGTTACAGCCCCAGCCAAACCTCTCCCATTTTTGACAAGCCATTAATGTGCTCATCAATCTCCTTTCCTCACTTCCTCTTCCTCTTTCTTTTATAATCTGAATTAAAATGTTGTTGAATTGCTTTTAATAGCATCTAATTTCATTTTGAGAATTAACTAATATTTAGTTTGCTATATAATAAATCTAGAGTTGAAGATTGTCTTGTAGTTTTGAGCCTGTCTTGTTTGGGTCTGGAGCAGGTAGAGACTACGCCCTGCTGGACTATGGAGGGCTATGTCTCGGGTGAGATCTGAGGGTTGTGGTACAGCTTTGTATGTTTCACGAACATTCAAAGTGAGTACTCATTTGACCCTAGTCAACAAAGCACAAACTGGGAGCTTCCCCTCAGCTATCTTTGGATATTTTGTGCCCTCAGCATACAAAGAACTCCCTAGCTACAGTGCTAATTTTAATTTTATTTATTCATTTTTAATCATTTTAAAAGTTTATTTTTAAAAAATATTTTTATTTTTATTTGATGTGTATGTATGTATTGCCTGCATGTAGGTAAGTGCACCCATGTCGTGCAGTGCCAGTGGAGGACAGAGGAGGCTGTCGATTCCCGTGGAACTGGAGTTATGGACAGTTGTTAGCTGCCATGTGGGTGCTGGGATTCGAACCCGGGTCTTCTGCAAGAACAACCAGTGTTCTTAACCGCTGAGCCTTCTCTCCAGTCCCAAAAGTTTATTATTTTTATTTTATGTGTATGAGTGTATTGCCTGCATATATATAAGTACACCTGTGTAATGCAATGCTCACGGAAGCCAGAAGAGGGCATTGGATCCCCTGGAACTGGAGTGAGTTACAGATAGATGTTAACCGCCATGTGGTACTGGGAACTGAACCCAGGTCCTCTGCAGTGCACCCAGTGCTCTTAATGGCCAAGACGTCTCTCCAGCCCTTACAGTGTTAATTTTAATTATGATTTCTGAGAATTGCGTGACTCTCAATGTAGAGACCAGGGAATGTTTTTATATTCATCAGCACTGAAAAACTATGAATGTGTGGGCCAGTGATCTTGCTGTGGGTAAAGGTGTCTGCCACGGAACCCTGATTACCTGAGTTCAATCCTTAGGACTGACATGGTAGGAAAGAGGACCTCTTAACATGACCTCTACATGTAGTGTGCTGTGATACACACCCCCATACATACATGTGTGCATACAAAATAAATAAATGTAAAAAATTAATTAAATAAGGAAAACGGACTGGAGAGATAGCACAGTGTTTAAGAGCACTTGCTGCTTTTGCAGGAGACCCAAGTTTGGTTCCCAGCACCCACACAGAGACTCACAACTGTCTGTAATTCTTGTTCCAGGGAATCCAACACTTTCTTCTGGCCTCTAAGGGTACTAGGCACATGTGCACATACATATATGCAAGCAAAACACTCAAACACATAAAGTACAAAAAAATTTTTACAAAAAAAGGAAAACTATTGACATGTCAAATGTGATCCTCTTCCCCCATTTAAATTAAAGAAATTAAAAAAAATTTAAATCATAAAATAAATGTTAGATGCCCCGGTACAGAGGCTGGGGCAATGGCTCACTTGGTAAAATATCAGCCTTGTGAGCATGAGGACCTGTGTTTGAGCTCCAGAACCATGTGAAAACCCAGGCACACAAACTGGTGCCTGTAACCCCAGCACTCGGGAGGCAGAGACAGGAAGAGACAGGAAGATTCCAGAGGCCTGCTGGCCAGCCGCTCTAACCAAATCATCAACCTCCAAGCTCAGGGGGAAAACTTGTCTCAAAGAATAAAGCAGAGAGCGAATGAGAAAGGCACCCAAAGTCAACTTCTGGTCTCCACATGCGTGGGCATATATGTGCAAGTATATCCCTCCATGTGAACACACAAAAACATGTACACACACAGATACACAAGAAAATCCAGAGCAATTGTAGAATTTCCACTGATTACTTCAATGTGTTAACAGCATATGGATTTTTAAAAACAACCTCGTAATTTCCTGGTTGTTTTTGGAGCCCCTAAGTACCCACTTAGTTGGTCTGGGGGTGAGCTACACTGGCCACATGTCTCCCTCAAGATCCAGTGAGCTAGAGTGCAAATATCAAAAGCCTGCTAGGGTCAGAGGGAAGGACCAAATGTCTGAGTGAGGTAGTTAGGGTGGAGTTGTAGAGAAGGTGGAAACTGAGGCACACGTCCAGAAAGCACAACTGTAGCAGGAACAGGAACTTGTCAGCTCTGGTCAGTTGCTGCCAAGAATGAGTAGAAGTCAGAGAGTGCCAAACTTGATTGTTTAAGAGAACTCTGATATGCAAACTTGGCAGAGAAGTGACCACATTAATTCTGGTGACCCTTTAGAAACTTCTTAGCAAGTCAAATAACTATTTATTCATAATACTTCCTGGGTTAATAAACCTCAACCAGGAACTAAACCCGGCTGATTGGCCCCAGGTCATGACCTCGTCTGTGAGGGTTCTAGTATCTTTGATATTTAGCACTGATAACAAAGCAGATTAAATTCAGCATCATTTGCCAGGATTCTCAGAGATTTAAGGACAATAAGACAGTTCCAAGTTCTTCCTAATTAGAATGGGTTCTAGTTTGCCTTCAATTTCTGTGACAAAACACTCTGACCAACACCAACTTGGGGGGCGGGGGGCGTTTATTTGGCTTACATCTCCCAGGTCATAGTTCATCACTGAGGGAGCCCAAGGCAGAAAGTCAGGGCAGAAACCTGGAGGCAGGAGCTGAAGCACAGGCCATGGAGGAACGCTGCTTACTGGCTTGCTTCCCTGGTCCATGTTCAATCTGCCTTCTTAGACATACAGGACCACCTGCCCAAGGGTGGCACCACCCACAGTGGGCTGGGCCCTCCCACATCACTCAACAATCAAGAAGATGCCCCAAAGACATGGCCACAGGCCAGTCCAATGGAGGCGATTCCCCAATTGAGGATCTCGCTACCCAGGTGTGTCAAGTTGACAACTAAACCCATCCACCACAGAATGTATGCTATGGTAACTCGTGACATAAACAGTGATGCGGTATCTGGTTGGCTGAGCCTTCTCTTACTAACAGTTCAAAAGTTCTGCAGTGAAATGCATGACATGGCCAAGCACCATCCCCGGGACTAAACTCCAAGCAGGATGTGATTAACTATCCTTCTCAACCTAAAATTTTTGTCAGTATTTACTATGATGCATACCAATTGGTTCTCCTCAGTTCTAACATGTTAACATTAAGGCAATTTCCTTAAGTATTCTACTACCAGATCTAGCTAGCCACCAGTATGGCGTTATGTCTAGTTTTACTGAGACAGAGTCTTATTACACAGTTTAGGATGATCTCATCCACCTGACCGTTGTGATTAATATGGCTTTAGTCTCAATCTCTCTCCTTCTCCTTCCTCTTGTATATATTTTTAACACTATAAAATTGTTTTTCATCTCACTTACAAAGTCGTTTTCTAACAATTACACAGAACATTTTAATTGCAAATGCAGTTCCTCCAAATAGCTAGGCAAATTAGCATAAACACAGAACCGAAAGCTGTGTGTAGTCCTAAATTAAGTCAGGCTAAAGAAGAGATTGTGGTTAACAAACCAGGTTAACCACAGACAACTTACAGAAGTGCTGGCTCCTGGCTCTTGGCGTTTACAGCTGTGCATTCTTCCTTCTTAGCAAAGGGCATTTTAGAGCACCAAGGTGCTCAGTACATACTTACAGAGAGAACAAATAAAGGAGGCTTGCCCTGCTCGCTTACACCATGCATCCATTCTAATTTTTGTTTTCACTTTATTGTTGTTGTTGTGTGTGTGTGTATGAGTGCAGGTATGCACTGGGTGCAGAACATGTGTGGCGGTTAGAGGACAACTTTCTCCTTGCACTGTGGGTTCTGGCGACTGAACTCAGGTTATCAGTTATCCCCTGAGCTGTCTCACGGGCCTACCATGCTTTCATTCTAAAATGTATCCTCTGGTTAATATTGCTAACAAGCTAATTTCATCCTACAACCTCTCCCTTAAAATATAATTAAAAGGTATATAAAATATAATAAAAGGTGTATTGTTTTTTCTGAAATGTGTGTGTGTGTGTGTGTTTGCAGCCTTTGTGTGGAGGTCAGAGGACAACCTGGTGTGGTTGCTTGCCTTTCCATTTTGTTTGAGAGAGAATCTCTCTGCTGAGCAACTCAGGCTAGCTGGCCCCGGGGCTTCTGTAGACTTTCCTGTCTCTACCTCCCATCTCCCCTGTGGGGCTCTCACTTGGGTTCTGGGAATCCAAACTCTGGTTATCAGCTTTTCCCAGTAAGTACTTTTACACACTGAGCCATCTCCCCAGCTCTGGAGTAAAATCTTGCTAAAATTTTGTTTCACTTAAAATTTATTTTTATTTTTATTATTTTTTATTTTATTATTTTTATTTTACATGTATGAGTGTATTGCTTGCATGCATGTGAGTGCATCTGTGTCATGTAATACCTGAAGAGGGTGTCAGGTTTCCCTGGAACTGGAATTATGGACAGTTGTTAGCCGCCATGTGGGTGCTGGGAATTGAACTCAGATCCCCTGCAAGAGCAGCCAGTGTAGGGCACTGAGTCATATCTTCAGCCCCCTGTTCCATTTCTTGAGGCATATCTCAATTCTTTCTAATGTATTTTCAGTATATAACAATTAGCCCCTCCTTTAAAATTTTTTATATTTATTTATTTTTATTTTTATGTGTATGAGTGTTTTGCCTGCATGTATGTGTGTGCACCACACAGGTGCAAAGCCCGCAGAGGCCAGAAGAGGGTGTCAGATCTCCTGGAACTCGAGTTACAGTCTATGCAAACCTCCAACTCAGGTCCTCTGCAAGTGCAGCCAGTGCTCTTAGTTACAGAGGTCTCTCCAGCCCCTAGAATACAATGGCAGGCATTGTTTCCGCATAGAAGCATTTATGAAGGGCCTTATTCTGGTTTAAAATATCCTCATTGGCTAGTGTGCTGGCTACTTTTTGCTCCTCACTGACACAATATCTGACACAACTTGAGAAGAGGAATCTGTTTATCATTTGCAGGGGTTGTTGCCTGGCTCCGGTGTGCCTGGGCTGAAGTATCCAGCATGTGACTGGAGGAAGCTGTTTACCACAATGTGGACAGGAAGAAAGGAGAGAGCAGCTCATGTGAAGATGGGCAGGAAGCACAGCTGAGGGAGAGCAGGAACAGGCAAGGGCGAGACCTAGCCCTCAAGGGTCTGCCCACCCCCATGACTTCCTCCAACCAGCCCCCATAGCTCCACCAACTTCCAGTAGTCTACTGGGATTTGGAACCCATCAGTGGATCAAATCACTGATTAGGTGCGAACCCTCATGGCCTTGTCTCTGTAGGTGTCCTCACAGACATACCCAGAGGTAGGCTTTACCAACCTAGCTTCATCTTAATCCAATCAAGCTGACAGTTGAAATAGTCCATCACAGGATTAAAAATGGCTTTTACAACCTTGATGTTACAAGTAAAATAGGCACATGAGACAATTTAAGAGTAAGCTCTGGCCAAGGGCTGACTTACCAATAGGATCTATATTTTAGGTTCTGAAACAAATTCAAAACGAAATCCTTCATGAATATTCAAATAAGGTAGGAATGTGACAGGGAAAAGTGAGGCCTATGAAACAAGAGCCAAGTATTTTAAATTCCATCATGGACTTTGATTTTTCTAAATGTTTAGTGTATGGGATCTTGCTTTAAAGCCAAAGTGTCTTCTTCAGTTTGAACTTTAGGAGTATTTTGATTTTTTTTTTTTTTTTTTTTTTTTTTTGTCTTTTTTGAGACAGGGTCTCCCTGTAGCCCCAGCTGTCCTGGAACTCACTATGGAGTACCAGGCTGGCCTTGAGCTCACAGACATCCGCCTGCCTCTGCCTCCAAAGGGCTGGGATTAAAGGCGTGCGCCACCATGCCCGGCTAGGAGTATTTTGATTTTTAAAGTTTTTTTAGGTGTCTTCTAATGAATTTGATAATCTTCAGAGTCCATATGTCCCTTGAATAAGATAATGAGAAAATCGAATTACATGTGGCTTCTTCCTTGTCCTTTTGTTTTGGGGGGACACAGTGGCGATTGGGGGGGAAGGATTAATTTGACTCACAATTGCAGGTTATAGTCCCTCCCTGAGGAGAAGTTAAGGCAGCAGGGACTTGAAGCAGCTGATCATATCCATGAGTCAAGAGCAGAGAGAATCTGTGCAAGCTGTCTCAGCTCACTTTCTCCTCACTTGAAACGTAACGTTTCTATTAATCCTAGAATCAGCCTCTGCCTGCCTCCTCTGCCCCACTCTCTGACCCTCTCCTCACTTAAACCTCTTTTCCGGTTATTTCCTTTTATCTTTCTTCTCTCTCGCCACCAAGAATCCTTTTCTAGTTCACTGGAGTCTACAGGCAGTCCAAGTTAAACACACACACATTTAAAGATGGGACACTTTGATTCACAGATGAATGAGAACATGGGATGCTTGTATTCCGGATCTGGGTTACCTCACTTGGTGTTTTTCCCAATTCTATCCATTTATCTGCAAATTTCATAGTTTCAGTTTTCTTCATAGCTGAATGATATTCCACTGTGTATAGGTACCACATTTCCATTATTCAGTCATCGGTTGATGTATATGACTTCATGTCCTAGACTTTGTGAATAGAGCAGCTTTGAACATGTCCTTTGGGTATATGCCCTACCCACCGTTTCTTAAAACACAGAAAGAGTAACTCCTGTTTTCGTACTTGAAACAGAATGAAGCTCTGTCATCTACACCATAGTGTAATGATCTGATTGAAATGATACCATTAATGACTGTTTAGAGTTTTATGAAAATCCCATGATGATCTGGCAAAGGATAGGAGTGTGAGGAGGTGGGTTTTAGTTTTTACCTATTTCCTAAGGGAAGAAGACTCCCTTTCTTTAGGAAGAAATCCTAACTGAAGTAATGTGTTAGAAGCGGAGACAGTCTGACCAGAGCTTAAAGAAACTGAAATTCGAGCTTGCCTTGGAAGAAAACCTCATGGTTCCTATACTGTTTTCAGAGTATTTTATACATCAGTAAAAACCTCCTTCATAACCATCTGAGTGATGGCCCACGACACACTAGTTTGCGTTCTCTGTATAGGGTACCAAGTTAGGGTTTTTCTCTTCTGATAGTTTAAGATATTAAGAAACTTGTGAGTTTCCAAAAGTACCATGCTTGATGGATTCCTTTTACTTTTTACATGTTATATGGAATGGCCCACTCAACTCAAATACAACACAAATTCCTACTCTTCCAAGTGCAGGTAGAGGCATGATGTGTCTCCAGTCACTCCCTTGTCTAGATAAACCCAAGATTTCCCACCGCCATGGCAACTCATGGTCTCACATGGGAGCTAAATCTGCTTTGTTCCCAGTTTCTCCATTTAAATAATTTTAAAGTCAAAAGCATGAGAATTGTCTTGTTTTCTGTTCTCTTTTCAGTACTAGAGCAGTTGAATTTGCCATGTAATAAGATGTGATCAGTAAAAGTGTTGTAAATGAGTAGAAATTAGATACTCAGCAGTGATCAGTAAATCCTGAGATTAAGTGTGAGTTCCTATGAGCTCTCTTTCATGTTAAAAAGAAAGAAGCTTCCAAAATTATGCAAAATCACTTTTTTGTAGCTGTGATCTCATCATAGAATTGAAAACAAATGAGATTAAGTGAAAGGAAAGCTGTTGGTATTTGTTTCTCTGTGTATTTCTCTTTAAAATTATTTTATTTATTATTTTTCTTTCTTATGTGTACGAGTGTAGTGCCTGCATGTATATAAGTGCACTCATGTCATTCAGTGCCCATGGAGGTCAGAAGAGGGTGTTGGATCCCCTGGAACTGGAGTTATGGATGGTTGTTAGCTGCCATGTAGGTGCTGGAAACCGAACCTCAGTCCTCTGCAAGAGCAGCCAGTGCTCTTAACTGTGGAGCCATCTCTTCAGCCCTAACTGTGAATTTCTTAGTAAGTCCTTAATATCTTGTGGCCCCACTCCCTAAGGCACTACTGTCTTTTCATTTTCTAATGTTTTCCTTTCTATAAAACTAGCAAACAAGATGGATTATAATGTAGTGTCAGTGTTACCTCGGCTATATGTAAATAACACAGTCTGATTCAGGCTGCGGAATGGTTATTGCTCATGGTGCTTAGTGAGTTTATAGGGAGACTTCAGAGCAAAGAGTGAAGCAGAAAGATGTGAAAAATGTCCAGTTTCATGAGGAGAGAAACATGAATGAAGTTAAAGTTGCAGATAGGGTTGGGCACAGTGGTGCTTTTAGTCCCAGCACTCAGGAGGCAGAGGCAGGCAGATTTCTGTGAATGGCCAACCTGGTATAAATAGTGAATTCTAGGTCAGTTGGGGCTGCAGGGAGACCCTGTCTCAAAAGTGCAGACAAGGCAGGTGAGGACAGAGCAGCTGTAGTTGTTGATGAGATTAGTGTCATTTAAAAGAGAAGCAAAGGACTTTGCACCAGGACAATAGAAAAGATGACTTGAGGGTTAGCCCTCAAAGGATGTAACAATGCAAATTCATTTGAAAACCATCATTTAAAGGGAGAGTGTCTGGAAACAGAGTGCCTGAGTAGAAACTGTCACATCAGTGGTATCTTGTTCTAACAAGGCTACCTAGGGAAACATTTTTTTCAGGTTCATTCACCCAGATACTCAAGAGGCAACCATGGCTGTGGTAAATAGAGGGCAGTCTACATCTGAAGCTGGCATCACAATTTGGCAGTGCTGTCCACGTGGTGATGGTGATATTTTTGCTAGTATGCAAAATGTAAATGCCAGATAATCCTGGAGGCTTCCACCAAGATTTGTGACTGTTGCTGAGGCCAGGCAATGGTGGCAGGGCTGAGTTCCCTGCATGTAGTTCTTGAGCAAGTTGAGGATTGGGACCTCATGTTCCTGATGCCACAGTTGTGACCTGCCATTGCTCTACCCTGAGGGACTGTACCTTCAAGCTGTGAGCCAAAATAAACTTTTCCTTCCTTAAGTTGATTCTTGTCAGGTGTTTTGTTCACAGTGACAAGAAAAGTAATTAATACACAAAGTGTAACCTAAAGGCGGGGCAGGTAATCCAATAAGAAGAGACGGTCATTGTTTGGGATGCTGTAATTGTAACACACACTGGGTTCAAGTACCAGAGCCTTATTTTTCTCAGTTCTAGAGTCTGGGAAATTCTGGCTATTATATTCTTTCTGCCTCCTCTTCCCAGATATTCCCTGAGCTTGGTAGGGGGTTTTGAGGGTGTTGTCTTATTTTCAGCAATTTGACCCACGTGTCTCTGTATTGACGGTAGCCTACTGCAAAAAGAAGCTTCTCTGACCAAGGTTGAGGGTAGCCCAGGTCTATGGGTTTAAACATTCAGAAGGTGATTTGTCAGTATTCCCATTTAGCAAAATAATAGTAGCAAGTTCTGCCCTAGGGCCTATGACCTCCCCTACGCAGCCCTGTGCCTTTGACCAGGATTATAGTTCTAGATATGAAATTCTGTCTTCTGGAACAAGCCTCAAATCCAATCAGAAGGCTGTTAGTTACCCCACAACAGTGGTGCTATTATCGCCCCAGTGGATGCGGTTTACCTGGCAGGTCAGTATTGGAACATGCAAGGTCCAGTGTTGGATAAGACCATTGATTGTGTATTCTCCACTAGTAACCTGCATAGCACCTTCCAGCACTATGAAGGTTAACCTGCAGAGAGGAAGCTTCCTGGTTGATCTGAGATTGATTTCTCTATGAACTACAACCAAAGTGTGTGGTATCTTCACAATTTAAGCACAATTTAGACCTGAATGAAGAACTGTACCTCTCTGGAAGAGAGTAGGAGACTTCTCCATGGTGTAAGTTACTACAGCAGGGCAGGGCAGGGCAGCAATGGTGGATGAAGATGGTTTAGGTTTGAAAACAGTGATTCATTGCTATGCAAATGTATTATGCACTCTTCTTGGGGCTTAATACGACCCCCCCCCCCAGACTCTTATGCTGAATGCTTTTTTCCATCTGGTTGGTGTTATTTTTGGAGATGGTTGAAACTTTAGGAGATGGGATCTAGCTAGGGGAAGTGAGTCATGAAGCATGCTTTTGAAGATCACATCTGATCCTCAGTCCTTTTCTCTCTGCTCCCTGGCTTCCGTGAGGTGAGCAGCTTCTCCTACTGCATGTTCCTGTGGGCATGCTGTTCTGCCTCACCACAGGCTCAGATTCAGTAGACCCAAGGGCTATAGACTGAGGCCCCTGAAACCATTTGCAAAATGAATAATTCGCTTTAAGTTAGTCTCTCAGCATTTTGCCTATAGCCATGGAGAGCTGACTAACACAACTCTCCACTCCCAGCCCTGAAATTCCTTCTCATGATGACTAAAGAGAATTGCATCCTTAGAGGTATAAAGATTCTAGGGTTTAAAAAAAAACTTTATTATTATTTTTATTTTATGTGTATTATCCCCCAGGGTAATAAAACACATCAGTGGCCTTACCCTACACTGGACCCTGAATATTGCAATACTGAGCTGCCAGACAAGATGTGCCCACTGGGGCAATGACTAGGGCAATGGTAGCATGACTGTTGTAGGGTAGCTAACAGCTTTCTGATTGGCTTTGAGGCCTGCTTCAAAAGAGGGAATTTCATGCCTAGTACTGTAATTCTGCTCCAAAGCTCAAGGCTGGGGAGTTCATGTAGCTTCGATTTAGTAAATTTGTACTAGCTTCTATAAGAGTGAGAGTTTCAAGAGTTTCACTTGCTACTTTTGACTTTCACAAAGGAAATTTCATCCTCTGCCACTAGCCGGTGATAAGGGAAAGAAAATGACGAAGTTTGCGAGAGGCTGAGAGTGCAGCTCAGGGGACCCTGAGAGGGTTTAACATACATGAGGCCAGGGGTCAAGCCCTAGCACCATCAGCATCATCAATAGCAACAACAGCTTGCAGTAGGACTAAGATGGGGAGGTGGTAGAGGATGTAGGGTCAGGGGTTTGGGGAAAGAGGTCTTGGGTTTTTGTTTCATTGCTGGAAACTGATAGAACCATGGGCCAATTGTACATCCCTGCTTGAGGGATCATTTATCAAGGAATCTGATTTATTTCCTAAGAGCACTTAACATGTGTGTGCATATGTGTGTGTGTGTGTGTGTGTGTGTGTTTGACTGTTGATAGAGCTTTAAGATGAGAAAGAAAACATATTTATTTCTGTGTTTCTATTGAAAATGTATTTCTAGAGTCACATCGGATGATCTTTGGCTGGAGAAACTTGAATACCCTCAGCCGAAGGGGCTGCACGGGAAGCTGAGTGTTAAGGCAGCTATCGCTTTCCAGTCAAGTTCTGAGTTACTTGTTGGACCACTTGAGAGCTTGTATCATGTATGTAATCCAATCTGACATGTCTAGTACAGTGCTTGTAGTGTACGGGTGTGATGGTTAATAGTGATCTTCAATGTGACAGGATCTAGACTCACCATAGAAACAAGCTCTAGGTATGTCTGTGAAGGATTATTTAGAGTAGGCTAATTAATTTGGGAACACCCACCCTAAATGTGAGAGGTGCCATTCCATGGGCTGCTGGAAACAAGTTTTTTCTTATTAGTTGCTTGGTGACCACAATATAGAAAAAAAAACCCTAGTACAGTGGGTATTTACTACATACCTTTTGATTTATGGTTGGGGAAATTCTGTAACAGTCACTAAAAGTGATTGAATTTGGACAGCAAGATGAAAGAACACTGAAAAAGAGCAAAGTGCTTCAAACTCTTGTCCCTTTTGTGGTGACCATAATCACTGCAAAGCTGACACAGGTGGAGAAGAGCACCCAGCCATCACGTCCAGTTCCAGCAATCCGAGTCTCTATCAGTTTAGGGTGCACCGTGCACAGCACCTGCCCTTTAGTGTTTGCTTTGTTCCAGGGTCCTTTTGTCTTAGCAGCCTCTAAATTTTGAGAGGAAGCTCTTGATTACTTTGTTTTTAACTCCTAAAACGCTTGTCCTTCTCAGATCACTGGTGGCTCAGTAAGGTTTCACAAGCCACTACCCATCTTGATGTAGCTAATTTTGCTTTTTTCTGAGAAATGTTACTTTTGTTCACAGGAATCAGGAAATGATTGGTACATACTTTTGGAGACTTGGTGGTTCTTTTAACGTGTGTTGAAGGAGTTTATCTTAACCTTACAACTGTTGGTGTTCTATCAACATAAATTCTGGGCCTCTGTAAGAAATATTGCAGGTGACTGATCGTCTCCTCTATCCCAGATTCCTCAAGTGCCTCCCCTGATGTACTTGGGTAAGCCTGCCTTTCCCGGGTACCTGAGTTCGTAATGCTGAGGCTATACACCTAAGTCCTAAAACCATCCCTAGGTCTTCTGAGGTACTGTTAACATATGCTTGGAATTTATTTCTCCTGAGAGCTTATGTCATCAGTTAGTTCAATATATGTCACTGGATTCTGCCACAGGTGGGATGTTTACTCAAGTATGACACAAAGATGGGCAGTTCCTGTTGTTGAAGAGGCAATCTAGTGCATTGGCCCCCTGCCCTGGATCATGATTCTTGCTTAGGAAGCTTCAGAATACACCAACGTATGGACAATCTCCTCAAGAATCTGTAAAAATAGGTGTTGGCTAGGCATGGGCAGAATAGTTTTTGAAAGTCGCCGTGTATTCCAATATACAGAGAAGCTCACCCTACGTGGTAAACTAATTAATGTGTACTGAGGACAGCTTTCTGCCAGGTGCTGTTCTGTTCTCATGTCTTTATTAGTTAATTTTCACAACAACCCAACAAAGTAAATATATTACTGCTTCCGCTTTTTACTTATTATTTTTATTTTATGTGTATGAGTATGTTGCCTATATGTATGTAAGTGCATCCATGTCCTGCAAGGCCCACAGAGGTCAGAGGAGGGCATCGGATTCCCTTGGAACTGGAGTTACGGATGGTTGTTAGTTACCATGTGGGTGTTGGGAATCAAACTCAGGTCCTCTGTAAGAGCAGCCAGTGCTCTTAACCACTGAGCCATTGCTCCAATCCTGTTGCTTCCATTTTGTAGAAGAGGAGACAAGTTAAGGTACAGCTTACTCACCTACCTAAAGCCACATAACTACCATGTGAAAGAATCAAGAATCACCAGCAGTGTCTACTGCTGGTCCCCTTCCAACCACTGTGCACGCTGCATTGTTCCCTTCCTGCAAGTATTTGGCTTGATAAGCTCTTAAATAGTGGTAGTTGATAAAACATCCTCAGGGAAGAGAGGCCAAATCTGTTTCGCCTTGCTTTTGTTTTGGTGCTGGACCTTGTACATACTAGACCAGTACTGTGCCACTGAGCCGCACCCCCAGCTTTAGAGCTGTTGCTTCTGACCAAGGTTGAGGTTGCAAAGTATTTTACAATGGAGGAACTTCTTGAGTTTAACTTTAAATGATGAGTAACAATCATCTACAGAGCAAGGAGGCAGAAATGGCTGTTCACAGAGGAGGCTCCTCCTCTAAAGTTCTCAAGAGACTTCATAAGCCAAGCTTGGTACTATAGCCTGTAGTCTCAGCAACTCAGGAGGTGAGGTAGGAGAATCTTTGAACTCAGGAGTTCATAGCTAGCTTGTATCAAAACAGGATGACTGTCTCAAGAGATAAAAAACAAAACAAAACAAAAATAACAACAGGGGCTAGAGAGGTGGCTCAGTGGTTAAGGGCACTGGCTGTTCTTGCAGAGGACCCAGGTTTGATTCCTAGCGTCCACATGGCAGCTAACAACTGTCTGTTAACTCCAGTTCCAGGGGATTCGATGCCCTCTTCTGACCTCTGAGGGCATTGCATGATACAGGTGCATTTACGTGCATGCAGACAATATACTCATACACATAAAAATAAAATAAAAAAATAATAAAAAAACAACAAACAATCACAACACAGTCTAGAAACCTGCTCTCTCTTTTGAGTTGAGTTCTCTGGTCTCTTTAAATCCTTAGTTTATAATGATCAATTTTGGTTTCTCAGCCTACCTAAAAAATATACTTGTCAACACTAGATAGGCTGACCAAACTCCAATGGATGAACTTACATCAAGGGACATCTGGGGATGCAAATTGACTTGGTAGACCTTAACGTATATGACAGGATGTATGAAATCCAGTGGGAGGCTATGGGGGTGCAGATGGGGAGGGAGTCCAAATGTGATTAAGATGTATGAAATGCACAAAAATTCACTAAAAATATATTGAAAAAAACAGAAAAATATACTTGTCAAGTTCTTTCAACTCTTATTATTTATGTCAACACACAAAGATATCTTTTAAAAATATTTCATCTATTATTTTTATTTTATGTATATGAGTATTATGCCTGCATATATGTAAGCACACCCATGTTGTGCAATGGCCTCGAGAGGTCAGAAGAGGGCATTGGATTCCCTGGAAATGGAGTTATGGATGGGTCTTAGTTACCGTGTGGGTGCTGGGAATTGAACCCTGGTCTTCTGCAAGAGCAACCAGAGCTCTTAACTGCTGAGCCATCTCTCTAGCTCCAAAGATATCTCTTTAATGTAGTTCCAAATATTTTAAAGTAAGTGAGTAAAAAGACAAAGGGGCCTGGGGAGATGGCTCGATTTGTAAAGTGCTTGCTGTGTGAACTTGAGGACCTGAGTCAGCTTCCCCAAACTCACATAAAAAGCTGAGTGATGGGGTTGAGGATTTAGCTCAGTGGTAGAGCTCTTGCCTAGCAAGTGCAAGGCCCTGGATTTGGTCCTCAGCTCCGGAAAAAAAAAAAAAAAAAAAAAAAAAAGACAAAATAACAAAAATCCTGATCACTTTGGCGCACACTTGTACTCCCAGCATTGGGAAGGCAGAGACAGCAGGATCCCAGGATCTTGCTGGCCAGCCTGCTCTGTCAGTGATTTCCACCTCAATAAGAGACCCTGTTTCAAAAATCAAAGTGGACAGCTCCTGAAGAATGATATCTGAGGTTGTCCCCTGGCCTCCACACACACAGATACAGGGATGGGTAGTTATCGGGTGCCTGCCCCTGCCATCCAAACTCATGACTTCTACCCCCGTACTTGACTCTTCTGAGGAAGAGCTATTTGTCAACACTCACATGTACAGCATTGACTGTATGGTGGGGTTTACATGAGGTAAAATAGAGTCTTCCTAATGGGATTTATAAGTCTTAACTGTTTCAGTTGAATCATCATCATAAAAAGATGCCAACATTTTATTTCATGCTCATCCTTAGTAGGTTTTGCTCCTGGAATGTCATATTGATGAAGTGAACATTAAGTAGTCATGACAAGTACCAGGCTTTGCTGATGAGGGATCTTTGTGCACATCTCTTGTAGGTTACAGCTAAGTATGAACAGTTCGAATTAAGTCTCTGAGGTAAGATAATTGGTAGGGCTGGGGCAGGCTGCAGGTGTATAGTGAGAACTCAGGTAAGCAATTGGGGCCTCACAAATTCCTGTTAAGCAGTGGGGTGAGAGCTTGGGGGCCGAGATGGCTTTTACCGCCTCATGTGGTACATAAAACCATGAACCTGATCTGGAATCCTCTGGCACGCCCAGCCCATCACTTAGCCCTGCCTGCATGGACCACCTGCATTGTCCACCAAACTTGGCTGAGGGTCGGTGGAAACACTTTTCCCCATCTTCGGTATATCCAGGTTTTAAGCGAAAGCTTTGGCGAAAAGAACCTCAAAACTGTCTGAGCTGTCATTTATGTCAACTAGTTCTCTTTCACATTCCCCTTAGCTTATTTCAAACAGCCTTTCTTATTTTGCTTTGCTCTTCCACAAGACAGGTGAGTAGCATGTGTTTGGGGACGTCTATATTGACAACTAAATAATGTTATATTTAAACATGCATTAAAATAATGAACTTAGCACAGCCTTCCCTGAAGAATGCGAGGAGCTGGTTAGCAAAGGCCTCAACCTCAGGATCTTTAGGATTCTGGTGCCATCTGCTGGTTAGATTGATGTCTACCACCAAGACCTGACCAATTTGGCGGTCTTCCTCCGCAGCAAGTCAAACCAGACCATACTGGTAGGAGGGCGACCTCTAGTGAACAAGCTTTGTAATTTTTCTTTTTAATGGAATTTATAAAAGTTCAGAATGCCATTTGGATAATTTACAATCAGGGAGCAAAAATCAAAAGCATAAGTATAACCCAGTTTTAAGGAGGTACCATGTTGTAGTCATGTATTGTTTCATAGCTTATTACTAAGAGCTCTAGAGTCAGAGATGGGTTAAAACACAGACTTGGGGGCTGGAGAGATGGCTCAGCAGTTAAAAGCACTGACTGCTCTTGCAGAGGAACCAGGTTTGATTCCCAGCATCCACATAGTGGTTAACAACCATCCATAACTCCAGTTGCAAGGGAATCCAATGACCTCTTCTGACCTCTGAGGGCATTGCATGACACCGGTACACTTACATGCATGCAATAGACTCATACACATAAAATTAAAAAAATTTTTTTTAAAAAACCACAAACTTTGCTCCTACTAACTTTTTGTCTAGAACAGGTTACTTGACTTCCATGTGCCTCAGTTTCCTTGACTTAAAATGGGGACAGTTGTAGTTGAGCCACAGAGATTAAAACAGTGCCCCAGGCAAAGTACAACACTGGACCACTGTTACCCGCTCCTATTAGTATTAATGCTGAAATAAACAAAAATGTAGTTTACATTGTTCTGAGATGACATTGGTCTCTGGACCATTTTTTTTGTGGAGAGAAACCTGAAGAGGGACTTGTTCCAATGATGGGTGCCCTAGTCCGCTTTCCTGTCACTGTCATCAACACCATGATCAAAACCAATCCGTCACAAGAGAAGCCAAGGGCAGGGACCTGGAGGCAGGAACTGAAGAAAAGACCATGGAGAAACACTGCTTACTGATCACTTAGCTACTTTTCTTATTCAGCTCAGGCCCACCAGCCTAGGGATGGCACCACCCACAGTGGGCTGGGCCCACCTACATCAATTATCAATTAAGAAAATGCCTCACAAACATGCTAACAGCCTAGTCTGATGGAAGAAATTCCTCAGTTAAGGCTCTTTCTTCCCAGGTGACTCTAGTTTGTGTCAAATTGACAAAAACTAACCAGAGCAATGGGGAAGACAGTAGGAGAAAGTCCAATGCCAGGTGCCAGTTTTCTCTTGAGACATTTTCTGGTTCTCTTTTTTAAAAAATTGTTTATTTAATAACCACATGATTAGAAGAAGCATTTTATTACAGCATTAACATAGTCAATAACAACTTCCAGAGCAAAGATGCATCTCTTTCAATATTGGCTGTAAATTTTTAGGTTCACAGTTGGTTCTCTCTTTCTTTAAAGACAAGGTCTCATTATGCAGCTCCAGCTGGTCTTGAACTCGGAGAGTCCCTTCTCTGCCTCCCGAGTGCTGAGATTAAAGACCTGCACCAGCCCATCTAGTTTCGGATTTATAAGCAGAGCACAGTTAAGAGGTGGAAAAAACTGAGAAAGAAGAGGCTGAAAAGCAAAGTGGGGGTATTCAACAGCCTTGCAGCACGGGGCTAAGGAGATAAAATTGTGCCAAGGAGCTGTAGTAAACACTTCTGGCTTTGTTTGTAGGGCTAAGACCTGTGGGTGAGTGGGACCTAGAAGAAGACCAAATCCTAAATGATTTAAGGGCAATCCTGCATGAAGGATGGACTGAAGGGCTAACAGGCCTCCATCCACACCTGCTCCCTGCCAGAGAAGCAGGCATATCATCTGTGTGGGAGACACTATCACCCCAAGCCTCTGCAACTTTCAGAACAGTGGAGATTGTTCAGTACAAAGTTACTAAGGGCTTCAAGAGACACTAGATTTGTGAGTCAAATATCAGAGGTAGCCAACCCGGACTTTTAAATGATGGGGATTTATACCCTCAAGAAAACAGAGGCAAGATGGAAAATTTCGCACAAGAATTGTAACACATTTGATGTTTGCTTTCCACTGTAATTTTTATAGTGGAAAGGACACAGATCACGAGGATGAATTTTACACATAATGAAAATTTATGAATGTGTACATGTTATAACCCATGTGAAAATTAAACCTCAGAACACATCTAGGACATGGTGGGCTCTACCACTGTCCCTTTTATTCAGTTAACTCACTGATAGACACTTTAGTCATGCTTTTCCTACCTTGGACTGGTTTTGCTTGTTTTTAAAATTTAAGAACAGAATCATGTCATCTGTATTCTTTTGCTTTTGACTTCTTTCCCTTATGATTAGTCTGTGAGACTTATCTTTGTGGCATGTACCAAGAGATACTTTTATTCCGTGACTATGCAGTATATACAATTTGTCATTTACTCTTGGTGGACATTTAGGTTGCATACAAATAAGTCTACAATTATTCTGAGTAAGGCTTCCAGAAGCATACCCATAGACATTCTTTGGTAGATAGAAGGAACCCTTTGGCTCATCACATACCCCAAAGCAGAATTGTTAGATAATTGGGAATATGTAGGTTGAGCTTTAAAAAGTTTTATAAAACTTTTCCCAAAATAGTTGTCCCAATTTACACACTTTCATAAGAGAGCTCTGCCTGAAAATTATTTTTTCTATTTTAAAGTCACAAAGAAACATATATAAAATTTGATTGCTTAGGTCTATGAGTCATCACAGCACAGCTTTAATGTATGGCATGGGACAGAGATGAGGCTATTCTGGTTATGTCAGTATCCAGTGGATCAGCTTCATTTCTTCTCCACTGAATTCAAAGGAGTCAGGTAATCATTTATATCTGGCTATTTCTGGGCTCTCTTTAATTCCATGAACCTAGTGGCCCATCCTTGTTCTGAGACCACACGTCTGAAACTTTAAGTTAGGTTTTGGCTCCTAAGATGCGAATCTCCTTCAAAACCACCCCCCATTCCTTCTCCTCCTCCCTCTGCCTCCTTCTCTTCCTCCTTTTTCAATATCCCCTCTACTAATCTGGATCATTTGTATTTGCATATTTACATTTGAGAATCACTTTGTGAATTTCCACCAAACAATAACAACAGCCATGGAAATCATAGAACAAAACTCTAACCTGGTGGGATTTTTTTTAAACTTAAATTGAAACTATAAGTCAATTTGAAGATTTTTGGCTGGGGTTGTGCTGAATGTATTGATCAATTTTGGGAGAACAAATACCTTACTATTTAACCCATGAACGTTGTTATCTCTTTTTGTCTTTAAAACTATTTAAATTTCTTTATCATATTTATACTTTTCATTGTAAAGTAGGGTGCATTCTTCATAGGACTTATTCCTAGGTACTTAAATGTTGAATGCTATTGGAAATTGCATTTGAACGATTTTATTTTTCAGCTGTTTGGTGTAGACATATACAATTGATTTTTACATTAAGCCAGTATCTACTTTCTTTGTTTTACTAAGTTTGTAGGTCATTTTCAACTTTTTCAGATACATAATTATGTAATCTATGAGTAACAATGGTTTCTTCTTTTCCAGGCTTAACATTGATCATTTTATTGATGTAGTACATCGACTAGGACATTTGATCTTATGCTGAATATTCGAAATGATGTGAACTTCACCTTGGTCTCAAAGTAGGGGAAACACATTGGCTATTTCCCCATTAAATATGATGTAAATTATGGATCTTTTGTGTCTGTTCTTTAGGAGACAAAGGTGAGGGCTTTCCCCACCTTATTGGAAAGGGTCCTGTGCTGGATAGCTTCAGTTGTCAGCTTGACACACCTGGCTAGAGGGAACCTCAATTGAGGAATTACCTCCATTGGATTGGCCTGTGGCCATGTCTGTGGGACATTTTCTTGATTGTGATGTGTGAAGGTCCAGCCCACTGTGGGAGGAGTCACCTCAGACAGGTGATCCTGTGTTGTATAAGAGAGCAGGCTGAGCACTGGCCAGGGGAGCAAGCCAGTAAGCAGTGATCCTTCATGGTCTGTGCTCCAGTGCTCCAGATTCCTGCCCTGAGTTCCTGCCCTCACTTCCCTCAATGATGAACTGTGACCTGGGAAGTATAAGATAAAATAAATCCCTTCCTCTCCAAGCTGGGTCAGTGTTTTTATCACAGCAATAGAAAGCAACTAGGACAGGTCCTGAATCATATATATAAGCCAGTAAGCAGTGATCCTTCATGGTCTGTGCTCCAGTGCTCCAGATTCCTGCCCTGAGTTCCTGCCCTCACTTCCCTCAATGATGAACTGTGACCTGGGAAGTATAAGATAAAATAAATCCCTTCCTCTCCAAGCTGGGTCAGTGTTTTTATCACAGCAATAGAAAGCAACTAGGACAGGTCCTGAATCATATATATATATATAAATTACTATTGACTAACAAAGGACATTACTTGGTTATCTGAAGGAAAGGCCATGTTTTTCTCCTTTTATCTTGGAGAAGGTGTACTGATAGCTTTTCCAGTTGTGAAACCAATGTTATGCTCCTGAAATAAACCACATTTGGCTATAATTTATTACTTTTATACATTTCTGGATTTGTTATTCTAATATTTTTCTCAAAATTTTGTGTTTATGAGGGATGCTGATGGGTTCTGTGACTTCATCAGGCTTTGGTTTGCCTGTGCTGTGCTCATAACACACTGAGCTGAGAACCAGTGTCTCCTTTATTCCTTTCTCTCAGTGTGTATGTAATTGCTACCATTTCTTCATTCAGCTTTTGATAGAATTCATCAGAGAAGATTTTACTTATTGGAGGGGCTTAAATTATTCACTGAATTTATTTAATAGATATACTATTATTCAGATTTTTCATGGTTTCATGAACTTTTAGAAGATGTTTTGTTTGAATGTATCCATTTCTCTTGGGTTTTCAAGTTTATTGGTGTAAAGTTGTTCATAATATCCTTTAATTGTATATATTTTAATTAATTAATTAAATTTCTTTCTTTCTTTTTTTTTTTTTTTTTTATCTTTTTGAGACAGGGTCTCCCTATAGTCCCAGCTGGTCTGGAACTCACTATGTAGACCAGACTGGCCTCGACCTCACAGAAATCAGCCTTCCTTTGCCTCCCTTAAGTTTTATTTCTATTGGAGGTGATTGTAGGGGTGTGAGCATGCCATTCCATGTATATGAAGGTCAAAGGAGAACTTTGTGAAGTTGGTTTCCTTCTTCCACTTTTGTATGGGTTCTGGGAATTGAACTCAGATTGTCAGGCTTGCACAGGAAGTACTTTACCCACTGAGCCATCTCACAGTCTCTCTCTCTCTCTCTCTCTCTCTCTCTCTCCCTCCCTCTCTCTCATATATATATGTATATATATTTAAAAATATTGGTTTTTATGTTATGTGTATGAGTGCTTTGTCTATTGTATCTATGTGTACCACATGTGTGCCTGGTGCCCACAGAGGCCAGAGGAAGAAGTCAGATTCCTGAAGTAACTAGACGTTTTCAGATGGTGTGAGATACCATGTGGGTGCTGGAAACTGATCCCGGAGCCTCTGCAAGAACATTTTAACTACTGAGCCATCTCTCCAGCCCCCATTATTATAATTTTTAGTGATGGTAGCATCTGTAGGTAGAACCTTTTTTCATTCTTTGCATTAATCATTTATCACCTTGCTCCCCCCACCCCTGACTCAGTGTCCTGGTAAGCTTTAACTGTCAGCTCAACATAACCCAGAGTCATCTGAAAGAACAGTATCAATTCAGGATTTCTTAGATTAGATTGGCCTGTGGACATGTCTGTGGGGATTATCTTGTTAATTGATGTAGGTGGGCCTGGCCCACTTTGGGTGGCACCATTCCCTGGGCATGTGTTCCCGAACTGTATAAAAAACTAGCTGAGCATAAGTCTGTCCATAAGCCAGCAAGCAGTGTCTTCCACAGTTTTTTCCATACTTCTTTGGTTGTGAAGTAAGTTCCTTGGTCAGAGGTTATGATGGCCCAGTTGGTGGCACTGTTTTGGGAGGTCTTAGAAGGTATGGCCATGCTGGAGGAAGCACGTCACTGGGGCGGGCTTAGAGAGTTCTTAAACCTTGCTGGATTTCCAGTTGCTCTCTGCTTCCTGTGTCTGCTTAAAAATGTGAGTGCGTAGCTTCTGCTCCTGCTCCAGCCACTACACCATGCCTCCACGCCATGATGGACTCCGATTCCTTTGGAACCATAAATTCAAGTAAACGCTTCCTTTTATGAGTTCCCTTGGTCATGGCATTTTATCACAGCAACAGAAAAGTACCTAATATAGAGGTGATACTCTATGGATAGCAAACAGGCCTGCCTTCAAGTTCCCGTCCTCATTTCCCTCAATGCTGGACTGTGACCTGGAAGTGCAAGTCAAATAAGCCATTTCCTCCCCTAAGTTGCTTTTGGTCTAAGTGCTTTATCACAGAAACAGAAGGGAAACCAGAACACTCAGTTTTATAAAATATTTATCAAGTTAACTGTTTCAGAGAGTAATCTATCCTGTGTCCTAATTCACTCTATTATGTACTGTTCATTGTGCGTCCCAAGGGTGCTCACGTAGAAGCCAGAGGTTGATGTCTGGCATCTTCCTGTATCACCCTCTCCACCTTGTTTTTGGAGACAGGGTCTCTCCCTTAACCTGGTGCTCATTGTCTCAACTAGACTGACTGCCCAACCCACTCTGGGTATCTGCCTGTCTGTGCCCACCGCGTGCTGAGGTGACAGGCGTGTGCCACTATATTACTTTCCTTTGTTGTTGTGTGATTAAAGATGTGCACCGGGTCACCCAGCAAGTTTTTCTATTTTTTTAAACCAACCTTCTTGAAGTGTGTCCAGTTCACCCCTTTCAGCCTAATTCTTTTCTAATGTGTAAAGACAACAAGTGTAGGAATGACTTTTACAATAGGGACATAGTCTGGACTAAAGACTTTTACCTAACCTTGCAACCAAAAGTTACTGTTTATAGTGTAAACAAGCTCACTGAGTTATGTGCTCCTCTTGTGACTTTGCATATGACCTTACTCCCTCAGGACCCCTCCTTGCCCTCCGCCCAGGATAGTATATGAATGTATGTGTGCCCCATGCTTTATATATCAATACACTGAAAGCAGTGTGCTTTGCTCCTTGAAACCAATAAGAGAAATTGAGTACGTGTGATATTCTGGGCCAAGGAATCAAAGGATATGATTCTCTGATGGGGTGGGTCCTGATTTCTACTTCTCCATTGCATGCTGGACATACTGTTTCAATAAAGAATGAGCAAAGTCCTTTCTGGGAGCACAGTTCTGAGAGACATCTGAAGGAGCAGGTGCTTGGCAGTTCAAGTCTGCTCTTGGCTTTGTCTACTTATAATTTATTTATCTATTTATTTCCTGGCTTTAAAATGGATGCTAAGAGTCAGGCTGTTTCTTTATTAAGGCATAGCTGTAACATGGCTTAGAAATGCCACACACAAGGGTTCCTTAAATGCTACAGAATTTTGTTAAATTTTTTTATTGTCATGCAGTTGAACTGTTTTTCAATTTTATTCGCCATTTTTGCCTTTAAGCCATTGGCTATTTTGAAGCATATCTTTTGATTTTTGAATAGATGCTGATGCTTCACATATTGCTCGCCAGTCAATTTTGTTTTAGCCAGGTGATCTATCTGTATCATGTTGGGGGTCCTTGTGTGTTGCAGCAATGTTCGTATGTGCTGTGAGTAGATGTTGGGCCCACACATGCACAAATCACTCTCTCATAGTGGGCTTCATTGATAGGCTTTGCTGTAAGGAGCTATAATCCGGAAGGTTGTACAAGTCTGTGATTGCCCTTTCTCAGTCATGTGACAATCTAATTCTGTACTATGTGACCTCTTTTCATAGCTTTTATGATCTAAGAACTATATTGTCCTCACTTGCCATAAACATGTTAAACATATATGTACCTAAAAGGCAAAAATGTCATTTAAAAGTTAATAAGTCCATTGATATTTATAACACTATTATTCACTATTCACAATATCTAAAAGGGATAGACAAATGGATAAATAAACAAATATAGAGACAGTGAAATATTATTCAGCATTAAAAAAATGGGTGTTCTGGGGCTGGAGAGATGGCTCAGCAGTTAAGAGCACGGACTGCTCTTACAGAGGACCCAGGTTTGATTCCCAGCACCCACATGGCAGCTAATAACGGTTTGTAACTCCAGTTTCATGTATCCAACACCCTCTTCTGACCTCTGAGGGCACTGCATGACATGGGTGCACTTACACGCATGTAGGCAATACACTCATACACATAAAATAAAAATAATAAATGAAATTTTTTTTTAAAAAAAGGAAGTTCTAGGCCAGGTGAGGTGGCACTTTAATCCCAGCACCCAGGAGGTAGAGGTGGGTAAATCTTTGTGAGTTTGAGGACATCCTGGTCTACATAGAGAGTTCCGGGCTAGTTGGGGCTATAGGGAGACCCTGTTTCAACACTGCCTCCCCCAAAAAGAAGAACTTCCCTTTTTGTTTGTTTTTGTTTTCATTTTTGGTTTTGTTTTTTTTGTTTGAGACAGGGTCCTACTATGTAGCTCTAGCTGGCCTGGAACTCCCTACGTAGACCAGGCTGGACTTGTTCTCAAGCATGAGACTGCCTCTGCCTCCTCAGTGCTGGGACTTAAGGCAGGTACCACCACACTAGGTAAAGTTCTAACACACGTGGTGCTACGGAGGAGCTTTGAAGAGACTGTGCTAAGTAAAATCAGCCAGAGAACAATGAATCAATACCATGATTCCACTTACATGAGCTATCTAGATTTGTCAAATTCAGATAGAAAGCAGAAAGGTGGTTGCTGGGGCTGGAGGAGGAGAGCAGGGAGTTGGTGTTTAGTGGGTATGAAGTTTTAGTTTGGAGAAGCTGGAAAAGGTTTGGAGTAAGTGGAAGCAATGGTCACACAAGAATCCAAGGTGTTTAATGTCACTGTATGGTGCATAGGAAGAAATTAGAATTAAATTTTTGCTTTATTTTATGTGTATGAGTATTTTATGTGCATATATGTAAGTGCCCCATGTATGCAATGGCTGTGGAGGCCAGAAGATGGCTTTGGATCCCCTGGAACTGGAGTTACAGATAGTTGTTAGTCACCATGTCAGTGCTGGGTACCGAACCTAGGTCCTCTGCAAGAGCAGTCAGTTCAATGTTCTTAATGTCTGAGTCTGAACCATCTCTCTAGGTCCCCAAATGGTGAATTTTGTTATATATATTTTGCTACAACCCAAAGGAAAAATGACTTTGAAAATTTTATTTATTTTAATTTTATGTGTGTTTTGCCTGCATGTATGTAAGTGTACCCATGTGTGCCTGTGGGGGCCAGAAGAAGGCATCAGATCCCCTGGAACTGGAGTTACAGATGGTTGTTAGGCGCCATGTGAATGCTAGGAACCAAACCTGGGTCCTCAAGAACAAGGGCTCTTAACTGCTGAGCCGTCTCTCCAGCCTTGAGACTGATATATTTGAGTGAAGGATTCAGTGATCAGGAGTGGTGAACATTGGTAAGTTATTAGTCAGTCTTTTAATAAAGACTAAATAGATTCATGGCAACCATTTTACCTTATACTATTTTCAATATGGTCTTGTTTTGTTCTGGATGTGATAATCTAAACCCATCATTGAACATTGCCATGAGGAGGCAGTGGTTGTAGAGAAGGATTTGGGGCAGGAAATCTTCAGAAAGTCCTGTTGCTAAGGAGGTAGAAGTCTGTCCTTAGGGTAGACCTGGCACCCTCCCCAGTCACTGCATCTCCCAGGAGGCCATGTACAGTCCACCTTCCAGATGAGCCCAGTAGAGGCTTCTGTCACAAGCAGAACCCAAGCTCCACCTATTTCTTCTTTTTAGTGTCTGACATTTAGACTGTGTTTAGTGAATAATGATTATGTGAACAAATGAGACTGGGCGGGAACTTGGGCTTATAAGACTTCAATTCTAAGTCCTTGAAGAAACATCTGGTCTTAGGTCCACATAACTGGGATTGGGGCAGACACCTTTGTGCACAGTTCTGGTTCTTTATGCTGAATCCTGGTCAGAACCTGGTAACCAATCCCTAGGGTGCTCTAGGCATGCAGAATATTCTGAGACCTCCAGAAATGACCTTTCTATCCCTGGCCTGCTCTCTCTCCATCTCTTCTTTGTCTTGACTCAATTTCCTTTGATGAGGATTTTGTTTCAATCTTAATGTTTGGGCGCATAAACTTTTCTCTCTGTAAAATGTCACATCTAAATGGTTTGAAGCTTCCTGCCACACTGATGGCCCACCTGCACTTTTCTCCCACCCGATGTGCAGGAAATAACTGGAGCCCTGAGAGTGAGTTTAGATCATAGTATGTTGTTTTAGAGCCTGAGGTGTGGTGCCTCTTGCTTTGGATGCTTTATAGAGGAAATGAAAGGCACACTGTATCTTCAGATCTTAAATCCTTTTGAAGTTGAATAAAATGACCACATCAATATTCCTGTGAACAATGCTTTCGTTTTTTAAAAATGTTGGATTTGATGTTACACATATCTCCAAAATCTTGCTCCTTTCTTGGGAAGTTTGTTAACCGCTTTCTCTCTCTTCTTTTTCTTTTCTTCTATTGACTTTCATTAAATTTCTACTTCAACCACCACCTTGTACAGATACTCCTTTAAATTTTGCCTAAATAAACTAAAATATGTATTCACAAAGGAGCAAATGGGAAGCAGTAGGAAAAATTTGTAGCGTAAAACAATTCCATTTTGTGGAATAATCTAATAATCTGGATCTTTTTTTTCTCCAGTGCTGAGAATGGAATCCAGGACCTTCATATGCTAAGCAATTGCTTTACCACCGAGCTACATCCTCAGCCCATGTACATCTTATACATATATGTATGTATTTATGTCTCATATCTATTAATGTTTATCTTAGGTCAGGGGCTTAAATGACACAAACTAAACCACTTGTACTCTAAGTATACACACTCTACCTGTGTAGGTAGGGTCATTCCTCCCTCCCTCCCTCCCTCCCTCTTTCCCTTCCTTCTTTTCCTGCATGCTAGGCAAGTATTCCATATTTAGAAGGTACAGAAATGAAAAAAACAGTGAAAGAGAGCAAACGCAAGTGCCCGGGGAGGTAACAGTTGCTTTAAGAGCCTTTGAGTGCCAATGCTGCTCATGAGATGATTTCTACAGAGCAGGGCTGAGGAGGTGCAGAGAGAGGCCACAGTACCTGAATTATGAAATGAGGAGAAAAAGGTCACAGAAAGGATAAGACTGATATGAAACATAGTATTTCTTTATTCTAAAATTCTCCTCTCTGATGGGATTTACTAATCACTCATCATTTTCGACACCGAGTAGAATCCAAGCCTGCTTAGGTGCGGACGGTTAAGCTAGACAAAAACAAAAGCACAGATGGAGAACTGGAGCAGGAAGGTCAGGTAAGGCCAGGAGTGCTGTCCATACATGAACAACCCACGCTTCTGCCATCTGCTGGGGTGCTGTGGAGGAAGGTAGGCCTCTCACTTGGCCCTGGCCTTCTGGCAGTCATGATGAAAAAGAAACAGATGGTCAGTAACAGAATCTATAGTGAATTAGATCTCAGGGGATGGACCAAAGACGAATATTTAGAAATATGTTTCATGCTTTTCTGACTTGTGTTCAAATCATTTAGACTAAGTTGCCATAGTCTTCTTGCTGTCTACTGGCCTCTCTCACCAGGGTCCTGCCTGGCAGCCAGTCTTCGACTGCTGTAGAGGCAATATCATGATTCACATTCTAGATAAGGCACAGGAAAAGCTTTTTGCAGCAGAGTAAACTTTTAAAGGAAATGACTTTCTTTGATAACAATCAGATAACCAAAGTGCTATAATGGAAAAGCTTTTGAGAAGGCAGGACAGAATAACATTTCCTCTAAGAGTTGAATAACTTAGAATTAAAAATTATAAATACACATAAAGATATACTTGAGAGGACAATAATTTTGTTTTCTTGCTATGCATATATTTGTGCTTTTGTTCATTTTCTTTGGCTAAAAATTTTATTTATGTATTTATTTTTATTTTATGTGTATGAATGTGTTGTCTGCATGTAGGTACACCATGTGAGTGCAATGCCTGTGGAGGCCAGAAGAGGGCATTAGATCCCCTAGAACTGGAGTTAAGAATGGTTGTTAGCCATCATGTGGGTGATGGGAACTGAACCCAGGTCCTCTGCAAGAGCAGCCAGCCAGTGCTTTTAAATGCTGAGTCATCTCTCCAGCTTTTTTTTTCCTTTTGAGACAGGGCCTCCCTGTAGCTCCTCCCTGTAGCTCTAGCTGGCCTGGAGCTTGGTATGTAGACCAGACTGGTCTTGATCTATCTGCCTCTGCCTCCCCAGTGCTGGGCTTAAAGTCATGTGCCACCACACCCTGCTTATGTGTTTGTTTCTGAGACAAGGTTTTGCTGCACAGCCCAGGGTGGCCTCAAGCTCATGATCCTCTTGCCTTAGACTCCTTAGGGCTGAGATTACAGGTATGTGCTTTACAGCCTGACTCAGGTCCACAAATTAATGGTGTGATTGTTTCATATCACAAAACTCTCAGTTCTTAAGAAAAAATGTTTGATGTGTTCACTGGTTAGGACAAATCTTGACAAAACTGTTGGGTTTTGTATGCTTGAAGGATACTGATCTGGGAACTCACATTTCATAATTGCTCAGTGCAGCCCGTGATTTCCTTCCCTGGGATATATATACATTTGTTTTTGCTCTTTTAATGTACTTTTAAGTAAAGCAAATGAGATGATAAGAGTTTATTTATTCCCTTTGTGTGCCTGTCCAAGTGTGTCTGAGCCTGAGGTATGCAGTGATTTTCCTGCAGTGGTTCACAGAAATAGGAAGACATTAGAATTTATAGTAAATGGTTTTTGGCCACTTTCTCTGATGTTACTGTAATTGAAGTAGTTCAAAAGCACAAAAGGTCATGTCAGGCATTAATGCAAAATCGACTAGTGGTGTTTAATAAAGGCGCCTTGTGCTTTAGGACTATGTCTGTGTCTCTTTCAGGAAGCCCAGTCATGTCTTCATTTCCGTCCATGTTTCCCCTGTTCCTCGTTATTAAATGGAAGCACTTATTGCTAATGGACCTGCCCTGGACCATGCTGGTAGATGGCACAGGACAGTTAAACCTCACGTTTCTGAGTAATAGGCTTAGTCCTTTTTAAAAAGGATTTTTATGTGTACGTTTGTTTGTGTCAGTGTATGCCATGTGTGTACAGTGCCCGTGGAGGCCAGAATAGGGTGTCAGATCCTCTGGGCTGGAGTTACAGGTGGGTTTCAACCACCAGATGTGGATGCTAGGCATTGAACTTGGTCCTCTGAAGAGCAGCAATTGCTCTTAACCTCTGAGCCATCTCTCCAGCCCTCAGCATTCAGTCTTGAGTAGCTTGTGTAGTATGAGTGGTCTGAGTTTCATATTCATTATTTTATAAAATTCAAAAAAGTAGTAGACAGTCCTCCAGAGAAAAGATTTCGTATACTGAGTCATGAAAGCATTCATACACACATTGTTAGTCAGCCTCTCCCTGGTTACCAAATAAACTCTAACATGTATGTGAGAATGACCATTTCTCCTGGGATTAAATTTTTTTTTTTTCACTCTTACCATGTTGCAAAAAAGCTTCCCACCAGTCACCATAATTATCTTACTCCAATATACACCAGCGGCCCATAACTGTTCTTGGCCATCTCAGGGCTCTGCCCCACCTGCAGGGTATTTACTTTTTGTTTCTATTTCTTATTTATTTTATTTTGTGTGTGTGTTTGCCCGTGATGAGGCCAGAGGTTAACACTGGATGTCTATCTCTACTGCTCTTTACCTTAATTTTTGAGAGTGTCTCTCACTGAACCTGGTCTTACAATGCTTTGGTTAGGGTACCTGACCAGTGAGCCCCAGGATCCTCCTGTCTCCACCCCTCCCTCCAGTGCTGGGAATACGTGTGTCATTACCTCACCTGGCTTTTACATGGGTGCTGGGAATCCAAAATCACATCCTCATGCTTGCACAGCAAGCAGTTAACTTACTGAGCCATCCCTCCATCTCTTATAGGACCTTGAGCTCTGTAATTTCCCTTCTGATCATTGCTGTCATACCCAAATGCTGTGATGCAGCGATATTGCTGATGCTATGATTAGTGATACTATATGATGCTGTGATACCATGATACTGCATGACATTGTGATGCAGTGATACTACATGGTGCTGTGATGCAGTGATACTGCATGATGTTGTGATGCAGTGATACTACACGGTGCTGTGATGCAGTGATACTGCATGGTGCTGTGATACTGTGATACTGCATGGTGCTGTGATGCAGTGATACTACATGATGTGATGCTGTGATACTGCTGATGCTATGATGTAGTGATACTACATGACTTGATGCTGTGATACTACATGATGCAATGATACTATATGATGTGATGCTGTGATACTGCATGATGTTGTGATGCAGTGATACTGCATGGTGCTGTGATGCAGTGATACTGCATGGTGCTGTGATACTGTGATACTGCATGGTGCTGTGATGCAGTGATACTACATGATGTGATGCTGTGATACTGCTGATGCTATGATGTAGTGATACTACATGACGTGATGCTGTGATACTACATGATGCAATGATACTACATGATGTGATGCAGTGATACTGCATGATGTTGTGATGCTGTGATACTACATGATGCAATGATACTATATGATGTGATGCTGTGATACTGCATGATGTTGTGATGCTGTGATACTACATGATGCAATGATACTACATGATGTGATGCTGTGATACTGCATGGTGCTATGATGCTGTTATACTGCATGGTGCTGTGATGCAGCGATATTGCTGATGCTATGATTAGTGATACTATATGATGCTGTGATACTACATGATGCTGTGATGCAGTGATACTACATGACGTGATGCTGCGGTACTACATGATGCAATGATACTACATGATGTGATGCTGTGATACTGCATGGTGCTATGATGCTGTTATACTGCATGGTGCTGTGATGCAGTGATACTACATGATGCTATGGTGCTGTGATACTGGGAAGAAGATGCTTTGGAGTGGAGCTGATTCTGGAATCTGGGGCCTTCATACTACACGTTTCTTTTTCATTCATGTTGTCTCTGGAGCCGATCACCAGCTCTCCTCCAAGCTATGAGCCAAGAACTTGTAGATTCTGTGTGAGTGGTTGGTTTCAAGGTGTTCCACGCACAGCTTACACAGATAATGTCATTTCATAGAGGGGAAGGCGGTACTGGAAGAGGAGGAAGATGGAAGCTAGTGGTCTGGGTGAGGACTGGAACCACAGATGAGTCCTCACTAAGTTAAAAAGGGTTTGCTTTGGATAGATCTAGTTTCTGAAGGTCCTTAAGAAACCAACCCACATGATGAATAAGCTTGTTTTCCTTACCTTGGGTTTAGGGCTGCATTATTAATGATATCAGTTAAACACGAAGTGAACATGGATTGTACTTTGTTGGAGGATAATCTAAATCTAATCTACTAATATGTGGTTTTAAAGCTCCAAAGCATTCTTATAAGTGGATGTTATAGAGTCCAAAATTGGTGTCTCATGACTAAGTTGGGACTTCCGATGGGCAGGATCCAGCCCTTTGCCTCTGCGGGGCAAAGACTGTTGATATCCACAGGAAGTGCTGTTCTGACAACAGGGTGCACAGGCTGCACAGGAAGACTGCCCTTGATGCCTCAACCACCAGTCCCTGCAGGGCTGTGGGCTGCGAGCTGCCTGAACATTAGGGGAGTTTCCAGTATTGCTTTGATTGTTCTTCCCTGAATGTCCCTCCCCCCCAGGTTCCCCTCCCAGAACAACGTCATGTTTTCCACACATTTATAAACAAGGCAAAACATGACAAAAATACACCTGCTAACCAGAAATGCCTAAGTAGCCTACACTGACTTCAAACTCAAACTCACCAGCACACTGTTCACACAGCACCCCTTCCTATCCCGAGTTTGAAACTCAACACTAGCATCATAAATCTCTGTGAGGGCTAATCTTGGTTGTCTGCACACTTGAAAGAGAGAACCTCAATTGAAGAACTTCCTCCATCAGATTGGCCTGTGGACATTTTCTTGATTGCTAATTGATATAGGAGGACCCAGCCCACTGTGGGTGGTTGCCACCCCTAGGCAGGTGGGCCCGGGCTATATAAGAAAGGTAGCTGAATGTGATCCTGGAAGCAAGTCGGTGAGCAGCAGTCCTCTGCGGTCTCTGCTTCCGTTCCTGCCTCCAGGTTCCTGCTAGAGTTCCTGGTCTGATTTCTCTCCGTGATGAACTGTGATGTGGAAATATAAGCCAAATAGACCCTTTCCTCCCCACAAGTTGTTTTTGGTCATGGTGTGTATTACAGCAACAGAAAGCAAGCTAGAACAACCCACAAAGCTTCTTTTGGCAATAAACATCAGACATGTATTTTCCAACTTTAGGAGTGCAGCAACAAAACACAGAACAAAAACCCCAAGCAGTGCTTTTCTTTGATCAGAGTTGCAGAGGCTCTGTCTTTCTTGCTTCTTCTAGTGGCTGGTGCATAACTTCACCCCTGCTCTGGTTCCCAGTTCTGAGCTAGTTTTCCATCCTGAGTCTCATACTACCTAGGGTCCTCTGCTAATGGGTTGTGATGGTAGTGGTGTGCAGAATGAATTAAAGTTTCCTTGTTTTTCAAAAATGCTGTTCTTCCTTCCAGTGTACTCTAAAACCTAAACATTTTGATTTGTTTATCGATGCTGTGTTTGAAGGTAGAAGGTCACCATGGGAGACATTTCTTAGCAATGTCTTAGGTCAATTGACTGGAAAGTTGGTAAACACAGAAAGCCATGTCCTCAGGTGTGGAGATGAAATGGGTAGTTTGCTCCAGGTGATGTGGATATCTGATTGAATTGAAGCAAAGGAGGGTTCTCAGGAGGGAGTGATCAGGAGGTGAGACAGTACTTTCAGTTCTTGCCTTGGTCTGCATCCTGTGTGTGGTATCAACTAGAGTTTCCGGTTTTACAAAGAGGTAAGAAAAAAATTAGAAAGAGGAAATAAAAAAGAAACCATAGAGCAGTGTCAGAAACAATTTGCCTAAAATAGCATACCACAGAACAATCTGTGTTGACTCGCAGTAAATACCCGCAGACAAGATCCCTCTCATGGTGCCACTCAGTATTTAATCATTTTCAGTTAAGTGCCCTTTTAGAAACTGACAAGTCTCATAGTGAAACGAAGGAACAATGATTAACATTTTATAATCTAAATGTTTATGGTTATTTGCTTTTCAAGAAAGAACGCAGGAATGCATAATAGATGAGAGGCAGTTTTTCAGCAAGTGGTGTCGGGACAACTGGAGAGTCATAGACAGATATCAGATTCTTTTTTTTGTTTTGTTTTTTTGAGACAGGGTCTCCCTGTAGCCTCAGCTGGCCTGAAACTTGCTATGTAGACCAGGCTGGCTTTGAGCTCACAGAGCTCCACCTGCCTCTGCCTCTCAAGTGCTGGAATCAAAGGTGTGTGCCACCACCCCAGCCAGATATCAGAGTCTTATCTCATAGCCTGCTACAGTTTGGATATTCCCCCCAGAATCTGTGTATTGGAAGGTGGGGGCTTGGAGAGGCAACTGCATCATGGAGGCTCCACCATTGTGGGTGGATTAAGGCCAGTCTTTTAGGACTGGATTAATTCTCTTGGGAGTACTTTGTTATAAAAATCAAGCTCTTGGGGCTAGAGATGGCTCAGCAGTTAAGAACATTGGTTGTTCCTGCAGAAGACCCGGGTTCAAATCCCAGCACCCACATGGCAGCTAACAACTGTCCGTAACTCCAGGTCCAGGGGATCTGATGGCCTCTTCTGACCTCTGTGGGCATTGCACGACACGGGTGCACTTGCCTACATGCAGGCAATACGCGCATACACATACAGCTTAGACCTATAGGTTGGACATAACCTGTTACTTCAGGTCTAGCTAACCCATCAGTCATTTATATCTCCTTGGCCAATTTTCTTTTGAAGATGGTTATGATTAATGGAATGGCTTGACATTAAATGTAAGCAAAGCAATTATATTGAATTATATTGAATATTTAACAGAGTATGTCTTTTATGAAACAATAAAAATTTCATCTCTTTTTAAAAAACTTCTTACTATGAAAAACAAACACATAAACATTAACAGGAATTAGATAATAAAACCCTAATGCTCACCATCCAGCTTTCCTAATTATAAATATCTTATCGATTTATCTCTACCTCCCATGTATGTTGTTCTGTTACAGCTTTACTGAGATACACTTTTATAATCCATAAAATTCACTCATTGTGAGGATACAAGCCAATAAAGATGTAAGTTAGTTCATACAGCTGTGAAATGATCGATACAATCTAATGTTGCAATATTTCCAGCACCCCACCAATGCCCCTGCACCTGTTGGTAGGTAGTATTCTCCACTCTTAAACCTAGTACCAAGTAGCCACTAATCTGCAAACCTGGGAATTTCCCCTTGTTGGCACGTCACATAAGTGGAGCCATACAGTGTGTAATCTTCTGCATCTGGCCTCTTTTTGTGAGTGCATGTGTATTTGTATGTGTGTATGCAGATCAGAGGTTATCCTCCTGTACTGTTCCTCAGGAGTACTGTCAACCTTGTTATTATTTTTCAATTAAAAATTTTTTTTTGAAACAGTATTTCTCTGTATTCTCAGCTGGCCTGGAACTCATTATGTAGACCAGGCTGGTGTTAATCTCATAGAGATCTGCCTGCCTCTGCCTCCCCAGTGCTGGGATTAAAGGTGTGTGCCACCATGCCAGGCCTCAAAAACATTTTTCAAAACATTTTTTTAAAAAAATGTTACATTAAGCTGGGTGTGGTGCCACAAGCCCCCAGCTGGCCTGGAACTCACTATGGAGACCAGGTTGGCCTTGATCTCATAGAGATCCTCCTGCCTCTGCCTCCTGAGTGCTGGGACTAAAGGCGTGTATTACCATGCCCATTTAGTGTAACATTTTGATATAATGTTCATCCATGCTCTCCCATGTAATAGTTTATTCCTTTTTCTTTTCTTTTTTAAAAAAATAATTTATTATTTTTATGTGTATATGTGTATTGCCTGCATGTGGGTAAGTGCACCTGTGTTGTGCAATGCCTGTGGGGGACAGAAGAGGCTGTGGGATCCCCTGGAACTGGAGTTACAGACAGTTGTTAGCTGCCATGTGGGTACTGGGATTCAAACCCAGGTCTCCTGCAAGAAGAGCCAGTTTTCTTAACCACTGAGCCATCTCTCCAGCCCCCTATTCCTTTTTCTTGAAAAATGATACTTTGTATTGAGAAGGAGCTGCAGGTAATCTTCATCTACCCTTTGATTGATTATATTGTGATTTGCTTGTGCTTTCTTTCTGGCCCTTTGAAAATCTATTTTTATTTTATATACATGAGTGTTTTGCCTACACATATGACAGTGCCCACAGAAGTCAGAAGAGGGCCTGGAACTGGAGTCACAGATGATTGTGAGCCACCATGTGGGTGCTAGGACCTGGAACCTTGATCCTCTGTAAGAGCAATCAGTACTCTTAAACACTAAACCATCTCTCCAGCCCATAGTTCATTCCTTTTTACTCCTGAATTCTACTTCATTATATGAATGTATCACATTTGTATTATCCAGTAAAAAGTTGAGTGACATTAGGATTGATTCCAGCTTGGGCTAATAAGTTCTGAAGGATGTTACTGTGGCTGATCATGTCTTTGGCTGGACATGCATTTTTCTCCTGTCTTAGGAAGGTCCTACTTAGGTGTAATTATTAGATTGTCAGCCAAATTATATTGATCTTTTTAAGAAACTGTCCAGCTGTTTCCCAGTGACTATCCCATTTTATATTCCCACCAGGGATGCATGAAGACACCTGTTTCTTCGTACCATCATTTGGTACTGTCTTTTTGACAGCTTTTCTAATGGGTATATAATGTGTCTTTATTGTTTTCCACCTAATGTTTTAGTTATTCCTTTCTAGAAATAGAAATAGAGACAACTTATTAAGAAAGAGAAAGTACCCCTGAGTAGGAGGGGGCCACTGAGGTGAGGGAAAAGCACATACTCCATTACTTCTGCACCTTACTGTTTTGACTCTTACTGAGCCGGAGTTTGCTTGCCACTTTGGCTAAACTGGCTGGCCAGCAAGCTTCCAGGAGTTACCTGTTTCTCCAGCTCTAGGATTACAAACATCCACTGCTGAACCTGCTTGTATGTGAGTACTGGGGATCTGAACTCAGGTCCTCATACTCCTGTAGCAATTACTTTGTTGAGCCAGCTCCTCAGACCCCTAATTATCTTTTTAAAAAAATCTGTTACATTTACTAAACAAAGTCTAGCTCTTCCTCTGCCTGTTTTAGAAATATTTCTGTTCCTGGATTAAAAAATCCTGACAAAAGCAACTTGAGGAAGGAAAAGTTTGTGTTGGTTCACAGTTTCAGGGTACAGTCCATTGTGGTGGGGAAGGGACAGTAGGGATTTGAGAGAATTGGTTACATTGTATCTGTAGTCAAGAAGCAGAGATCAATGTTAGTGCTCTTCTGCTCAACTCACTTTGTCGTTTTTATATACTCCAGCATTCAGGTCCAGGGAATGGTACCACCCACAACAGGTAGATCTTTCCACTTCAATTAACTAATCACATAATCCCCCATAGGCAGGACCAGAGGCCTTTCTGCTAGATGATTCTAGATCTCATCAAGATGACAATGGAGATTAGCTATCACATTGTTCCAGAAGAATTTCCGATGGCAAAGACTCTTGGTAAGTAATTCACATGTTCATTCACATGTTCATTCCTATGTATTAGTTAAAATGTCCAAACCACATGGAGCCACCTTTTCTCCCTTCTCCCTCCACATGCAGCTAAGGCCTGAAGCTGGGGTCAGCCTGTGGCTGGTGAGTGGTGAGTGTGGCTTGAGGGGTGGAGTTGGCTTTCTTCTGCTTTTTGCTTTCTCCCTTGGAACAGATGATAGGGAAGAGGCGGAGGAACAGGAAAGTGCTTTCTTATCTGGCTCTATCATGAGGTGGCCTGGCAGGTGGTACAGGATGGATGACTCTGCTTCCTGTCACTTCTACCTCTTATATGTAGAGAATGCATTTTCAGCTACCTGGTTTCCTTGGTAATTAGATGACCTCTGATGATCACATCCACTTTTCTTTCTACTTTTCTTTTGCTGAGGTCTTTGTGCCCTGTAGTTTGCCCTTCCACCAAACCTAAAGTAACCCCTTCAGAATTCCACATCTGGGCCTTGCGAAGCACTAACTAATTCTCCCCCGCCCCTCGCAAATATTCTGCAGTTGTTGGTGATCCGGGGCTGTGGTCAATCCCTCCTTTGGCCCACTCATTTCATTTTGGATTTCTTAAATGAGAATCAGGCAGCAAACAGTCCACTGTCACCTGAAGCTCACAGTCCCACCTCAGCTCTCCTTAACTGGCTTCATGAAAGGGAAGAGCATCTCCAATGTCAGAGGTGGGGTGGGGATACACATGGAACCCCACATCTAAAATCTGTCTGCTTTCTCACCCTTTTAAAAACTCAGTGAGGTGAGGAGCTCCCGAGCCATAGGTTTGTTGTCTGGGAGAACCTTTAGTACTTGTGCTTCCCTCTGGATGTCTACTATTCCACTATATCTTGAGATAGGTCTGGGTAACAAGTCTGGGCCAGAAGTTGGTCTCTAGTTGGTGGTAGAGTGTACACACAGTCATCCCATGACCTTCTTGGGAGATGGATTTCAGGTTCCTTCTAACCTGGAATATAAAAAAATCCACAGATGCTAAGCTCCTTATATAAACTGATGTTATTTACATATAACCTCCCATATCCTTTGAGTCATCTCTAGACCACATATTCACCAGCATCTTGTTACTATAAAAAATGCCTGGGATAAACAACTTATAAAGAAAAGTGTTTTTTTTTTTTTTTAATTAG
>NW_008356845.1:358215-368405 GCF_000622305.1 Nannospalax galili
AGAGAGAGAGAGAGAGAGGTTTAGGGTCTCACTATATCTTGTATCTCCTTATCTCTTTCAAGGTTACACCTCCAGTAACTTCTACCTCTTAAAAGCTTCAGGATTTCCTGATAGCACCAAGGTGGGACCAGGCTTTTCACACATGAGCCTTTGGGGATATTCTAGATTCAAATTATAACAATGCCTAATAAATGTAAATTCCATGTAAATAGTTACACTGTGTTATTTAGAGAATAATGATAAAAGAAGTCTGTATGTGTTCAGTACATGTGCAATTTGTTTTCAAATATTTTCAATTGACAATTTAATCTGCAGATGTGGAGCTTGTGTGTGTGTGTGTGTGTGTGTGTGTGTGTGTGTGTGTGTGTGTGATGGATATGCAACTATGATTCATTGAACAGCAGGGCTACATTCTGACAAAGGCATCATTAGACAATTTCATCATTATGCAATCACAGATGACTTACACAAACTAAGATGACTGTGATATCACCAGGTAACATAATCACATGGGACCATCATTCTGTCCATTACTGAGAAACATCATTACACAGTGTGCAACTGTGTGTTTTCCTTAATACAGAAAAAATTAACCTTTTAAATTAAAGAATAAGTGATGGAAGTCAGAATAATTGTGTTTTGACACCTCTAGGAGGAAGAATGTGAAAGCAGTGGAATCATACAAATTTGAGTCTGATGTTACTGTGTGTGTGTATGTGTGTGTGTGTCTTCATGTGCATGTTTGTACATGTGCATGTGGAGACCAAAAGCATGTGTCGGGTGTCTTCCCCAATCATTCTTCTATTCCCCAGTGCTGGGCTTATTGACACTGCTCAGGCTTTATGAGGGTTCTGGGGCTCTGAACTTGGGTCCTCATGCTTGTGTGATAGGCACTTAACTGAGTGAGACATTTTCTAGCCCCTGATGTCTACTGTAATATGACTTTGACATTTCTTAACTTTTCAGGATCTTTTTTTTTATCATGAAGTCAATAATATGTCCCTTACTGGATATTGTGAATAAAAGACATAGTGTATAAAAACTTCTTAGCCTGATGCCTGGCTTGCAAATATCTACTGCCAGATATCATGAATGTAAATTATAGTAATTAAGACAGAGTGACATTGGTACTACGTCAGTATTCCCCAAGAAGGTAGCCAGGGCTCCTCAGCTTGGGTAAATCACTAGCATGACTCAGTATGTTTGCACTCATGGCTATGATGTATGATAGCAAGTTTTGTACTGCAGAGAAGGGACACAGAGCAAAAGGACATAAAGAGAAATTAGCAAAGGGAAATGTGTGCAGGGCAAAGTCTGGAGGAAACTGGATGAGGCTCCCAGATTCCTCATCCATAGATTCCTAGCAGAGACACACAGGGCATGTTTTAGTCTTTCAGTGAGTTATGACAATGTATGAGATGTCTATCAGAAAAGTTCAACAGAAATTCAATGCGCAGGGAGGGGCTTCCCACAGAGGCTCTGCCCTGCATGGCCCCATGCTCCAGACTCCCAGAAGGAAAGCAAATGTTCAGTATAAATTATATGTTTGCAAAAGGAGTTTAGGCACAATGAGCCACTTTTATCCAGTCTAAAAATGATGAGAATGCTTCCCAAATCCAATTTTCCAGATGTCAGCCAAGGGTTAATCTCATATGCAGGCCTATCAAAGGAGAGCATGGACAGCGTCCTCTGTTAACTCCTATAAGAACGGGGGGTGGGGGAGGAAATACAGCAGAAATGACTCCAGAAATACATAAATGGTGGCCTGGTATATGACAAAGCTGTCATTGTAATATAGTGGAGAAAAGATGCTATTTTTAATAAATCTTACTGATCATAATCTGTGTATCTATACGGAAAAAGTAAATCTGTCACCTAAGTGATCAGCTCTAGGTGGGTCAAGATAATAAAGCTGATAGAAAATAGCAGTTTTTCTTCAGTGGTATAGCCATTGATAAGTTGCTCATGTTCCAGTAAATGATCTACCACTCATGCTTATGCAGTGAATCCTAATTAAACTCAATGGGTCACAAAAAAACAACCCAAACTCAAGCAAAATAAAAGACATGGAAGCAGGCAGGGGATTTCCAGGGAAGAAGGGACTCAGAGGGATGGGAGGGGAATGAGAGAAGGTCATGGGGTGAACATGGCTGAAATATTTTATATACATTTATGAAATCATCAAAGAATTTAGAAATAAAACATCAACAACAAAGAAATGAAAATAGCATGTATAACGTCTCCATGACCTTGGAAGCAAGGTTTTCTTAAGTAGGCAGAAAAAAGCAGTACTGTACAGGATAAGCTAGATCATTGGGTATGATTAAAATAGGGAAGCTGGCTTTATTAAAGCTAACACCGAGGCTGAAGAAACACAGTTAGGAGCACTGACTGCTCTTGGAGAAGACCCAGGTCTGAATCCTAGCACCCACATGGCAGCTAATAGCTGTCTGTAGCTCCAGTCCAGGGACTCTGACACCCTCTTCTGACCTCTGAGGGTATTGCAGGACATGATTTCACTTATACACATGCAGGCGATACACTCATATGCATAAAATAAAAATAAAAAAAATTTTAAAAAGCTGCCATCAAGAAACCAAAATCGGAGAATGTATTATAAAGGTTTCCATAAAAATAGTTGAATGCAAAATTGATTAGAAACTCTCAAAAATAAAAATGAGGTTTTTTAAAAAGCTGCCATCAAGAAACCAAAATTGGAGAATGTATTATAAAGGTTTCCATAAAATAGTTGAATGCAAAATTGATTAGAAACTCTCAAAAATAAAAATGAGGTTGGTGAGATGGCTCTGCAGGTTAGGTCCTTGCTGTGTAAGCCTGACAGCCCGAGTTTGATTTCTGCAACCCATGTAAAGGTGGAAGGAGTGAAGCAATTCCACAAAGTCGTCCTCTCACCTCCACATGCGAAACGGCGCATGCCTCCTCCCCCATCAAACACACATACACATAATATGTTTTTAAAAATTTATTTTATGTGTATGAGTGTTAATGCCTGCATGTGTATAAGTGTACCCATGTCGTGCAATGCCTGAGGAGGTCAGAAGAGTGTTGGATTCTCTGGAACTGGAGTTATGGGGGGTTGTTAGTTGCCATGTGAGTGCTGGGATTCAAACCTGGGTCTTCTGCAAGAACAACCAGTTCTCACTGAGCCATCTCTCCAGCCCCAATAATAAAATTAAAATAAACATTTGTAAAATGGGCAAAAGGCTTAACTATGTATCTCACAAAAGGGATAGCCATACATCCATAACAAGTTACAACAGATTTATTGACCTGAGACTGATTTTTTGGAGGCATCCCAACAAGAATGTGCATCAGTGTGTACAAGAAGATACACGTACACCAGTTCTAGCCAAACTAGGAAAGCTCCAAATGTTCATCAGCAGTAAAATGAGTAAACGATGGCATGCTTGTACAAAGGATCATCGAGCAATATGGAGAATGAGTTATTACTTCCCTACATGTGGCTTCATGATGAATCTCTCCGATACACTATGGAGTAAAAGCATTCAGACACACTAGAGTGCAGGTACATGATTCCTGTATCACAGAGCTGAAAAATAGGCAACTAAATAGGTGTGTATAGCAGAATAGTGGTCCTACTGAAGGAGGGAGAAATGGAGGTTTGGGGCCGACCACACTAGTATATTCATTCTAAAACAGTCCCTCAGGGTTAGGGTTGCATGGCAGTTTGTAGAGTGCTTTGCTAGTATGCATAAGGTGTTGGAGTCTATCCTCAGTCCTGCACAAACCAGTAATTGTGCCACATGCTTGTAATCCCAGCGTTGAAGAGGTGGGGAAAGAAGCACACAGGTCAGAAGTTCAAAGTCATTTCAGCTACATATTGAGTTTGAGACCAGTCTGGGATACATGAGGCCACCTCAAAAAAAAAAAAAAATTAGGCAGTGATTTACTTATTCAATGTAAGAAAATCTTCTGAATTATGCATAGAATCCCCTGGATCCTCTTTGAAAGGACAACAGGGCATTTTAAGTGCACATTTCAGGGAGCTGGTGAGATAGCTCAGGGGTTAAGAGCACTGTCTGTTCTTGCAGAGGACCTGGGTTCACCCAACACCCACATGGCAGATAACAACCATCTGTAACTCCAGTTCCAGGGACTCTGATGCCCTCTTCTGACTTCTTCAGGCATTGCACGACATGAGTACCCTTACATGCATGCAGGCAATACACCATACACATAAAATAAAAATATTAAATAAAAAAAGTACAGGTTTCCCCTTCCCACCACACCCTGACTCCTTTTTTCTTCCCAAGCTGGGTTCTTTTTTAGCACCCTCACACTGCAGTTAAGGACTTAGTCCAATTCTAAGTCTGTATAGTATCTGGAAAGTTGAGAAAATCCTTTGAGGAAATGGAGCCTGAATTGTTTGAACGGGCTTCACAGGTCACAGAAACAGGCGTGGTGGGAATTTCAGCTTTGGTATTTAATCTACTGCCAACTGCACTTGATTTAGAAATTCCAGTGACTCATCTCAGGTCATGACAGTGAGATTGAGACAAGTTTGGAAGCTCAGGGACAAAGGGATCTGCTTCTAGCCAGCCAGCTTCTGATGGTGTGGCTTTTCAGAGATGTAGATAATGTGGCAGGCTTCCACTCCATGTTACCCAGAGTGTTCTCCAATGACCAGATTTCATATCATATCTCTACTAAAACTCACTGTACTTATTTGCTGACTTATTTACTTATTTATGAATTTGTTTTGAGAAACCCTTCAGTGAAAGATCAGAAAATGAAGTTAATTCCTTCCATTAAGAATCACTTCCTAGGGCTGGAGAGTTGGCTCAGTAGTTAAGAGCACTGACTACTCTTGTAGAGGACCCGGGTTCAGTTCCTAGCACCCACATGGCAGCTAACAACCACCAGTAACTTCAGTTTCAGGGGAATTTGACTTCCTCTTTGACCTTCCCAGGCCTTGCACAATAGGCATGCATTTACATACATGCAGGCAATACACTTATACACAGAAAATGAATAAAATATTAAAAATCACAGCCAGGCGTGGTGGTGCATGCCTGTAGTCCAAGCACTTGGGAGGCAGAGGCAGGCGGATCTCTGTGAGTTCAAGGCCTGCCCGGTCTACACAGTGAGTTCCAGGCCAGCTGGGGCTACAGGGAGACCCTCTCTCAAAAAGACATATATATATATATATATCAGAATCACTACCTATACAAGGAAACTGTATTGTCTTGACACCACAGGGTAGTTCCACATATGAACCCATAGCACATAAAGCACACACAAGACCTCTGCAAACCCAAACTAGAGGAGCCCAAGTATGAATCAGGGAGGTAGGCAAGAAGCCTCAGTCCTAGCTGAGAATCCCAAGGCAACTGATAGCTGCTGGGAGAGGGAGAGCCATTTCCTTACTGTTGTGTTGCCTGGTAGGTTGACCAGACTCCAAGGAATACACACACACACACACACACACACACACACACACCAGCATTTTGAAAATAGGGATTAGACTCTATAGGCCTTAAAAAAAGATTTGAAGTTGGGGGAGGTTTGTAAGGTGGGGGTGGAGAGACTCTGAACACGATCAAAATATATTGTATGAAGTCCTCAAATCAATAAAAATATTGAAAAAGATGCCACTGGAGAGATGGCTCAGTGGTGAAGAGCACTGGCTGCTCTTGCAAAGGACCCAGGTTCAGTTCCCAGAACCCACATGGTGGCTAACAGTGGTCTACAACTCCAGTTCCAGGGGATCTGATGCCCTCTTTTGATTTCGACGGGTATTGCAAGCACAGGTGATGGGGTGGGGGCGAGGGAGAGGGAGAGAGAGATAATGAATCACTTCAGAGTTGACCATGGTGGCACATACCTTTAATTCCAGCACTAGGGAGGTAGAGGCAGGTGGATCTCTGTGAGTTCAAGGTAGCCTTGTCACCATAGTGAGTTCCAGGTCAGTCAGAGCTACATAGTAAGAGTCTGTTTCAGAAGAAAAAAAAATCACTTTGTCACTGCCCAGTCAGGAGTAGCTGTTCTTCCTTTGAGGCACAGGAAGCATAGAGATAGTACCCCATGGATTGAACATATTAGATGGTTAGAGAGGAAACAGGGCTCTGATGGGTATGGAAAAAAAGAGGTGGAGAAGGAGAAGGAGGGAGGAGGAGGGAGGAGGGAGGAAAACAAGACACATACAAAGAAAAACATTACTGATCGAGTTTGTCTTAGTATCACATGCTGTGGCAAAGTACCACAGTCTGGTGGCTTACATACCACAGGAGTTTATCTTCTCACAGTGCTTGAGGCTGGGAAATCTGAGATCAGGGTGCTAGCATGCTTAGGTTCTGGGGAGGATCTTTTTCCTAGTTAGAGACTGCAATTTATTATTGTATAATTTTTTGTTATTTAAGAGTTTATTAGACTATATTGATTATGTGTAATGATGGGTTTCATGATGGCATCTCCATACATGTATCTAATGTATTTTACCTTTTCTCATCCCCTCCTACTGACTCCTTGCTTCTTTCCAATGAATCCCCTTCAACTTTCTTGTCTTTGTTGTTGTTGAAACAATGAGTTTAATTAGGATTACCAGTAGGGGCATGGGTGAGGGTTATTTGCTGGAGCATAGGCAGTTTTTAGTGGCTACCACTGAAGAAAATGTCTCTCTTTCCCTCAGCAATCCTTGATTATCTAGAGCTCCTTAAGGAGGTCACTGTCTAATAAGCTCTAATTTCCCTCTTGGGTCCTCCATCCTGTGATGTAATAACTATCCAAGGCACCATCTTCTAAGGCATCTTACTGGGAATTATGGGTTGGACATGTAAGTTTTCCAGAGACACAGACATTCAGACAATAGTAGAGGCAAACATTGAAATGTTGGATTCAGGAATTTAGATGTCAAAGTTCTTTTCTCTGAAACTGGCTCATTAGTATTCAGGAAGTCCTCAAGGAAAACAACTTTATGATTTTTCTAATGTTACAGGTGATACTAGGAATAGAACAGTGTAAAGAAGGAAGTTAAAAATCAACTGACAAGCTGGGTATGGTATGCACAGCTTTAATTCCAGCACAATGGAGGCAGAGGTAGTTGGATCTCTGTGAGATGGAGGCTAGCCTTGCCTACATAGTGGATTCCAAGACAGCTGGGGCTACAGTAGGGAGACCCTGTCTTAAAAATCAATCAACCAACCAACCAACCAACCACCAACAGCAAAAAATCACCTGACACAGGAAATTGAAGATAGTTATCAAAAGAAGTATATATGGCCAATAAATACATGAAAAAATGTTTAACATCCTAGCCATCAGGAAAATGCCAATCAAAACTACATTGAGATTGCATCTCACTCTGTCAGAATGACTGTCATCAAAATAAGATAAAATAAAATAAAAAGGGGCTGGAGAGATGGCTCAGTGGTTAAGAGCTCTGGCTATTCTTACAGAGGACTTGGGTTCAGTTCCCAGCACCCACATGGTGGCTAACAACTGTCCTTAACTCCAGTTCCAGGGAATTTGATGCCCTCTTCTGTCCTTCATGGGCATTGCACTCATGGGTGCACTTAAATACATGCAGGCAGAACACTCATGCACACAAAATAAAAAGAAAGTAAATCTGCAGTATGAGGAGCTGCAGAATTAGCCATGACAAGGCATGAAGAAAGGTAAAGAGGGTCGGAGATGAAGCAGTAGTGACTACTGAAATTTGAGACTGCATATTGAGAATGAGTGTGGGACTGAGGAGACAGCTCAATCACCAAAGTGATTGCTGCACAAATGCGGACTGGAATTTAGCTCCTAGCACTCACAGAAATGTGGCCTAAATGGAATTCCAGCACTTGGAAGGCACTGACAGGGGATCCCTAGAGCAAGCGGGCTAGCCAGACTAGTCATACCGGTGACCTCTGAATTCCACTGAGAGACCCTGCCTCAGCGAATAAGGTAGAAAGTGATCTAGGAAGACTCCTGACATCAACCTTGGTCCTCCACACATACACATATCCATGCACATGCACACATGTGTTCATACACCTAAGAACATGCACACACAAGCACATGTATACTGCATATGAGAGAGAGAGAGAGAGAGAGAGAGAGAGAGAGAGAGAGAGAGAGAATAAGTTAGACAAAATAGTCAGGCGGAGACAAGAGAGAAGAGAAGAGAAACTCGGGATGGAAAAAGTATGTGCACAGAGTATGTGACTGGTTAGGGTTAACTTCAGAAGAGGGTACAATAATTACACTTGAATCTGCTTTGAGCTTCTGTAGGAAAAGAAGATAGAATGTTTAATAGGATATGTAGGTGAGGTAAGTCATCTTCCAAGGGAGATACTGTGTTTTCTGAAATTTTCATAGGCGCCAGCCCTGTCCATGTAGATTATTTATTTAAAACTTGGGTCTTTTCATAAAAAGATTTACACGATCCCGAAGCTGGATTGAAAGCAACATAAAACACATCCAAATGTTACCCAGAGCTTTACAGCAGTTGTGGGTGGTCTGGCTTGTTAATCATAAAATGGTGCTCTTTATTGTCAAATTGGGAAAAATGTGAAAACCAAACAAAAATTTGGCCAAAGAGAGGATACTTAATACTGATCATTATGGATGAGAAAAGGCGTTTGAAGTTAAAACACAAGCTGATTATTATGGTGAATGTTCATGTTTAATAAAACAGTTAATAGACTCTCATCTCCTAACCCCTAACCTGACATCTAATCCAACTACTTAGTATGAAAGAAATTCTAATCATCTGCATTGTGTTTGATCCCAGAGGAAATTTCATTTCTATTGTTTCTCAGAATAAGTGAATTTATCTTGGCTTCTACTGTTTTAAGGAAATACTTTGATTCCTGTGTTCTTTCCTGCCAGAGGCATGGGGACGACTTCCAGAGAGAGCAAGCTGTGAGAGTGTCTCCATTGCAGAAGTGGACATCTTTTAAGAATCTTTCAGTTTAGAATAGATGTGGGGATATGAAAGAGGTTTTATGAAAGAGATGAGTAAAATCCAGAAAGGTGCTGTGCTCGCCTGCTGAGTTTTGATTCTGTTGTTTTTAGGGTCCTGTCTATGAGACATGCATTTTGGTTTATATAAATTCTGATTAAGTTTTGTATTGACACTGTGGGTTGAATGTGAAATGTTCCCCTTTGGCTTATGTGTTGAAATGCTTAGTCTCCAGCTGGGAGTAGGCCTTGAGGTATGGCTCAAGTTTTGTATTGACACTGTGGGTTGAATGTGAAATGTTCCCCTTTGGCTATGTGTTGAAATGCTTAGTCTCCAGCTGGGAGTAGGCCTTGAGGTATGGCTTAGCTGGAGAAAGTGTGTCATGTAAGGGCAGGCCTTGAGGTTTTGTAGCCCAACCCTCGCTCTGCTTCCTGGCTGTGGATGCAACGTGACCAGCTAGCTACCTCACACTCCTGGGGTAATTCCTTTCCTACTATGATGTACTGTATCTCCTCAAACTGTAGGTCAAAATAAAACCTTCCTCCCTTAAATTGTATCATTTTAAGTATTTGATCAAAGCAAGGAGAAAAGCAATTAATAGAATAGCTTTGGGGGCTGGAGAGCTGGCTCAGCAGTTAAGAGCACTGCTGCTCTTGTAGAGGACCTGGGTTTGATTCCCAGCACTCACATGGTGGCTAACAGCTGTCTGTAATTCCAATTTCAGGAGAATATGAAGCCTGCGTTTTGCCTGTGTGTATGTAAGTGCACCATCTGTGTACAATGCCTACAGAGGTCAAAAAAGAGTGTTGGATTCCTTGGAACTGGAGTTACAGATGGTTGTTAGCCACCATGTGGGTGCTGGGAATCGAACCTGAGTCCTTTGAGAGAACAGTAAGTATTCTTTTTAAAAATTCATTATTTAAAAATAAAGTTATATTTGAGAAAGAAGCATAAAAATTTGCTTCATTAGTAGAGGTGAAAAACATTATCATTGAAATCTACCTGAAGACTTTATATCCATGCTTAGGTGACAAGGATCTCAGAAACTAACTGACTGTGACTAGTATTAATCAGATATATAGAGATTAGAGACAAATGTGCAAACATCTAAGTGTTAGTTGCATTAAAAATGAAGTTTTTTAGCTGGGTGTGGTGGTGCACACCTTTGATCCCAGCACTCAGAAGGCAGGGGCAGGCGGATCTCTGTGAGTTCGAGGCCAGCCTGGTCTCCATAGCGAATCCAGGCCAGCTAGGGCTA
>NW_008356845.1:368543-373835 GCF_000622305.1 Nannospalax galili
AATTCATTATTTTTATTTTTATATGTATGAGTGTATTGCCTGCATATATGTAAGTGCACCCATGTCATATAATGTCGGCGGAGGTCAGAAGAAGGCATTGGCTCCCCCTGGAACTGGCAGTATGGATGGTTGTTAGCTGCCATGTGGGTGTTGAGAATCAAACCCAGGTCCTCTGCAAGAGCAGCTGGTGCTCTTTAATCACTGAGCCATCTCTCCAGCTCCAGTAACTTCTTAACTTCTGAGCCATCCCTCAGCCCCTGAAGCCCTCTTCTGACCTCTGCAGTGTTGGACAACATGGGTGTACTTACATACATGCAAGCAATATACTCATACACATATAATAAAAATAATAAATAAAATATAAAAATAGTATAGCTTTTGGTTTATAAATTTTTTGATTAAAACTTTTTTTCCAATAACTCATGAGAGAGAGTCCTATAATACCTCTATAATTATGGAGGCAATTTGGATGCTACTAAATATGGATGCTTTCTAATACTCATCTTATAATCAGTTTGTGTCACCATATGTGTTAGCTGCCCCTATCCATTGCTAGGTCTTAAGAGTGACACCAGACTTGGGCAAGATGGCTCAGTAGGGTAGAGGCACTTGCCACTCAAGCCTGATGACCTGAGCTTGATTCCCAGGAACCCATGATGGAAAGATAGAACTGACTCCCAAAAGCTGTCCTCTGACCTCATGTAGCCCAAGGTGGCCTAAAACTTGTTATGTAGCCAAGGATAACCTCATGTTCTTAATCTTCCTACGCCTACCTCCCACATGTTGGGATTACAGACAGGTGCCACTACACCTGGCTTGACTAGACTTTTCTGGTATGTTAAATTTCGTAGGAAGCATTGTGAAATAAGAGCTGTTGGTAAATTGCTTAAATTGGATAGAATCTCTAAAAATCTAGTATGTTTTGGTATAATGCTATCAGTCTTGATTTCATTTGTTATTTTAAAATCTTGTATGCCACAGAATGACCAAATGCCCTTGTCAATTACATCACTATTGAAATGGACGTCTATCAGAAAAGTGTATCTATCTTGGCTTTTGTTGTGTAGTCAGACACATAGAGCTCCCTCATTCTTTTTTTTTTTTTCTAGATCTCTCCTTTGCAGTCTATTCTAGTGTAGGATGTGCTGTGAGTTATTAAAGAGCTAGCTTTTGACTGATTTTTGTGTGTGGTACTGGGAATTGACCTGACAGCCTTGCACATGCCAGGGAGGTGCTCCTCGCTGAGCTACATCCCCAGTTCTATTCCCTGATTAAACATTTTATTTTGTGGTGGTAGTGTGCATGTGGTGTGTATGTGCATGTGTGTGTGGGTGTACACACCCATGTGTGTGCATGTGGAAGTTGGAGGGGTATACTGGGTGTCTTCCTCTATTACCTTTCTTCTTCTTCTTCTTCTTCTTCTTCTTCTTCTTCTTCTTCTTCTTTGTTATTTATTGCTTGGGACAGGGCCTCTCACTGAACCTGAATCTTTTTGTCTAGGGTGTCTGTCCAGCAAGCTCCTGGGATCCATCTGTCTCTGTCCCCCCAATGATGAGGTTATAAGCATGTACAGCTGTGTCTGGCTTTTACATGGGTGCCAGAGATTTGAACTCAGGTCCTCTTGCTTTCACAGCAAGAGCTTTTACCCATATCTCCAGCTCTCGTGATTGTTTTTTGAGGTATTCTCACTATTTTGCCACTTCATATTATACTATAATTAATGGATAACACTAAACATATCATTTTATAGAGAGTATGAGCATATATGTAGGCTGTAGGTATGTGTGTGTGTGAATGGTTATATTAAAGGTATGTATATTTTACATTTGGAGTTTATTACCAGATTATTTCTATAAAGAGCACTGAATATTTTCCAAACATTGAGGTTTAAGAATATTGCAATATACTTCATTTTAAATTTTTATTAACTTTTAATTTATTTACTTTTATGTGTATGAGTGTTTTACCTGCATGTATATAGGTGTACTACATGCATGCAGTGCCCATGGAGGCCAGAAGAGGGTGTTGGATACCTTGGAACCTGGAACTGAAGTTATAGAACGTTGTTAGCCTCCTTGTGGGTGCTGGGAACTGAATCTGGGTCTTTTGCAGGAGCAGTCAGTGCTCTTAACCACTGAGCCATCTGTCCAGTCACTTACATTATTAATTTTTTGGTATATTTGAGAAAGGTTCTTCCTGTAGCCCCAGCCGGCCTGGAACTCACTATAGAGACCAGGCTGGCCTTGATGTCCCAGAAATCTGCCTGCTTCTGCCTCCCAAGTGCTGGGATTAAAGGCATGCACAACCATGCTTGGCTCTACATTATTAAATTTTTTAATTTTTAAAAATTTTTAGTCTTTTTGAGACAGGGCCTGCCCATAGCCCCAGCTGGCCTGGAACTCACTATATAGACCAGACTGGCCTTGAACTCACAGAGGTCCACCTGCCTCTGTCTCCCGAATGCTGAGATTAAAGGCAAGCACCACCACGCTGGGCTACATTATTAATTTTTTAAAGTCTTTTTGAGACAGGGTCTCTCTGTAGCCCCAGAGGGCCTTGAACTCACAGAGATCCACCCGCTTCTGCCTCCTGAGTGCTGGGATTAAAGGTGTGTGCCACCAGGCTGGGCTACATTATTAGTTTTTTGTTTTTTTTTTGTCTTTTTGAGACAGGGTCTCCCTGTAGTCCCAACTAACTTGACCTCACTATGTAGACCAGGCTGGCCTTGAAATCACAAAGATCCGCCTGCCTCTGCCTCCCAAGTGTTGGGACTAAAGGCGTGTGCCACCACGCCTAGCGTCATTATTAATTTTTAAAACCAAATATGACCCTTCAAAAACAGTATCCCAGTGAAGTTTGAATCAGCATTTCTTTGAATTGAGATTAATCATCTTTACATATATTAAAAACTATCTTTCTGTGAAATATCTGCTAACAAATTTTTCTGCTTTTTTTCTTTCTTTTTAAAAAAGATTTATTTTGTGTGTGTGTGTGTGTGTGTGTGTGTGTGTGTGTACATGTGTGAGGGTGCTGGTACTTACAGGTACAGATAGTTATGAGTGTCCCATCCCATACTGTCTCGTGCACCCCACCCCGTGCTTGGGTGCTTGGGTGTTGGGAACTGAATTCCATGGGGACTGAACTCCAGTCCTCTGTGAGAGCAACAAGGGTTTTAAACTGCTGAGTCATCTCTCCAGCTCTCCCAACCCCATTTTGTTCTTTTTCTTATTGATAGTATTATACATGTAGGATATATATCTAAGAGAAATTGAATTCTTTGACATGATAGGAGTCACAAATATTTCCCAATGTACCTTGCTTTTATGTATTAGAGATTTTCTTGGAGCTTTTTTTCAGGCTGACCGGTCTCTTGGCAGTCTTCCCACCTCTTCCCACCAATTGCTGTATTATAGATATGTACCACCATGCTTGGCTTTTTCAGAAGTATTATTGGCAAATAAAATATCCAAGTTGTGGGCTGGAGAGATGACTCAGCAGTTAAGAACACTGACTGTTCTTGCATAAGACCTGGGTTCGAATCCCAGCACCCACATGGCAGCTAATGACTGTCCGTAACTCCAGTTCCAGGGGATCTGACAGCCTCTTTTGTCCTCCATGGGCATTGCATGACACGGGTGCACTTACCTACAATACATGCATACACATAAAATAAAAATAATAAGTAAAATATTAAAAAATATCCAAGTTGTATAACATGGTGTTTGGCATATGTATAGCTGTGTAATGATTCCCCTGATAAACCTATTATACTTTTTTCTTCACATAGATACCTTTGGTTTTTTGGGGTGAGGACACACATTTAAGAAATTTCAAGCATATATACAGTATTATAATTACAGTCATCAGGCTGATCTCCAGAATTTACTTATTTTACAACTACAAGTTGCTACACTTTGAGCAACATCTCCTCACTTCTGGTTAAGTTGTTTGTTTGTTTTGGTTTTTGAGATAAAGTCTCATGTAGCCCCGCTTGGCCACAACCTTGATATGTAGCCAAAGATGACCTTGAATTCCTGACTTTCATGCCTCTACCTCCCAAGTATTGAGATTATAGATGTGTGCCTCCACACTCAGCAAGTTTATAATCTCCACTTCATGAATTTTAGATTTCTGATATAAAAGCCTTCTTATCTAAGGATCTAATATACAACCCAAACACTATAATTATGATATTATATACTGGAAATTTGCTAAGAGACTAGATTTTTTAATGATAACATGGAAATTTAAGTAGATTCAAAAAAATAAGTTATATTTTGACTAATGTAGCAATTATTCATCATCAATATCATTATTGACAGATCTGAAGGTGTCACTTGTAGAAAAAATCATTAGTATATATTAATTGTACAAAATAATGGGTTTCATTCAAATGTCATTATTTTGAGGTTAAAAAATATGGGACTCCCCAAGCCTCATTCACCCTCCCATCTCCCCCACCCATCTCTCCTAGCCTGGGTCCTGTTGCATTCCTTGCGTTGGGAACCCAGACACCTGGGAAACCATCACTGCTTCCTGATCCTTTTCACCCAGACCAACTCAGTGCCTTCTTGGGTCCCCAGGAGCCCTCTGGGCCTGGCCCTGCCCTCACCTTCCTCTACTTCCCTGGGCCTATACCACCCACCAGCCTCTTTCCTGGACTCTGGGGCTGACCTTTCTTCTTCCTGATCCTTTGCATCCAGACCAACTCAGTGCCTTCTTGGGTCCCCAGGAGCCCTCTGGGCCTGGCCCCGCCCTCACCTCCCTCTATTTCCCTGGGCCTATACCACCCACCAGCCTCTTTCCTGGACTCCGGGGCTGACCTTTCTTCTTCCTCATCCTTTGCATCCAGACCAACCCAGCTCCTCAGTGCAGTCCCCAGGAGCCCTTGGGGCTGCTTCCCGCCCCCATCTGCCTCTCTGTGTAGCATGGCTACCAGCAGCCCTAGATCAGCATCTTTCCTGGGCCAGGCTCCCAGGCCAGTTCAACCCCCAAATTCCTAAGGCCAAAATACCAGCAGCCCTAGATCAGCATCTTTTCTGGGCCAGACTCCCAGACCTTAGGAGAAATCCTGAGAGCATATGATTCTCATCTGACTTGGGCCTCTGTGGGAACTCCTGAAGACAAAAGCGATCTGGCCACTCCAATAAAAATCAAAGAGAGAACCAGAAGCTTAGACGAACCAGCTTTTCATGCCCAAAAAGTAAACCACAAAGACACACAGAGTTTACAAAAAGAAGCAGACCTAAACTTGAAGGCTTGAGTCTCACACAAGAATCAGAAACTATGAAG
>NW_008356845.1:375393-375953 GCF_000622305.1 Nannospalax galili
AGATAGAAATGGAGGGAGAACTTCCAAATTCCTTTTATGAAGCAAGTATCACTCTAATACCAAAGTCAGGCAAAGATACAACCAAAAAAGAAAACTATAGACCCATATTCTTAATGAACATAGATGCAAAAATTCTCAACAAGATACTTTCAAACTGCATACAGACACAGATCAAAAAGATAATCAATCATGATCAATTCAACTTTATCCCAGAGATGCATGGATGGTTCAATAATGTAAGTCAATAAATGTCATAAATCATATAAGTGGGCTCAAAGGCAAGAACCATATGGTGTCTCCTGGAAATTATTAACACGTTCAGTAAAGTGGCAAGTTACAAAATTAACCTACAAAAGCCTGTAGCCTTTCTATATACCAATAACAAGCAGTCAGAGAAAGAGTGCATGGAAACACTCCCTTTCACAATAGCGGGAAAAAAATATCTTGGAAAAAACCTGACCAAAGATATTAAAGAGCTCTACAATGAAAATTTTAAATCTTTAAAGAAAGAAATTGAGGAAGACATCAGAAGATGGAAGGACCTCCCATGCTCAAGGACT
>NW_008356845.1:375979-376762 GCF_000622305.1 Nannospalax galili
GACCATCCTACCAAAAGTCATATATAGATTCAATGCAATGCCAATCAAAATCCCCATGACATTTTTCACAGAATTGGAAAAACCATCCTAAGATTCATATGGAAGCACAAAATACCTCAGACAGCCAAACAACCCTGAGCACTAAGAGAAATTCCAGGGGGATTACTATATGAGATTTTAAGCTGTATTACAGAGCTATAGTCATAAAAACAACATGGTACTGGCACGAAAATAGACCCACAGATCAATGGAACAAAATTGAAGACCTAAATAGGAGTAAATGTAATTTCAGCCATGTGATATTTGACAAAGGGGCCAGGAATTTCCACTGGAGGAAAGACAGCATGTTCAGCAAATGGTGCTGGCAAAACTGGATCTCCACTTGTAGAAGAATGAAACTAAACCCCTATCTTTCACCCTGCACAAAAGTCAATTCCAAATGGCTCAAAGGCCTCAATGTAAAGCCTGAAACTCTGAGACTATTAGAAGAGAACATTAGGAAAAACCTATACAATATAGGTAGGTGTAGGAAAGGAATTTCTAATCTGGACATCAATTGCCCAGGAAACAAGGGCAAGAATTAACAAATGGGACCTCATTAAACTAAAAAGCTTATGTACATCAAAGGAGACAACCGAGGAAGCAAACAGAAACCCCACAGAATGGGAGAAAATCTTCACCAGTGACACATCCAACAGAGGTTTACTAACCAGACTATATAGCGAACTCAAAAAACAGAGAACCAAGACAAGAAGCAACCCAATTGAAAGATGGGCTAAGGAG
>NW_008356845.1:378804-379554 GCF_000622305.1 Nannospalax galili
ACATACACAGGCACCAAGGATCCAAGTGCAACTGATTATGACTAGTAATAATCAGATACATACAGATTAGAGATGCATGCGCGAACATCTCAGTGTTAGTAAAGAAAACACTGAGTCTTTCTGCAAGGAACAGTATATTCTAAAATGAAATAGAGATCTTTTTTAAAGGTTAAAAACTCGGGCTGGAGAGATGGCTCAGCAGGTAAGAGCACTGACTGCTCTTGAAGAGGGCTTTTGTTTGATTCCCAGCACCCACATGGCAGCTAAGAACTGTCTGTAACTCCAGTTTAAAAAAATAATTCTTCGCCGGATGTGGTGGCGCACGCCTTTAATCCCAGCACTTGGGAGACAGAGGCAGGTGGATCTTTGTGAGTTCGAGGCCAGCCTGGTCTACATAGTGAGTTCCAGGACAGCTGGAACCACAGGGAGACCCTGTCTGAAAAAGACAAAAAAAATTCTTCAAAGCATAAAAATTTGCTCCTTAATAATTAGTAGATGTGAAAAACATTATCATTGAAATCTACCTGATGACTTTATATCCATGCTCACATGCCAAGGAGCTCAGAAAGTAACCGACTCTGACTAGTAAAAATCTGATACATAGAGATTAGAAACACATGTGCAAACCACATCTTAATGTCAATTGCATTAAAATGAAATTTTCTGTATGAAATTCTGTATTTTAATAATGAAATGGAGATCTTTTTTTTACAGGTCAAAGGCTCATTTAATATTATGTCTTATAGGGTT
>NW_008356845.1:379567-408923 GCF_000622305.1 Nannospalax galili
CTGAGTACAATATTGTATAACTGTATTAATTCAACTGTGAACCTAAAAATTTACAGCTAATTTTGAAAGAGATGCATCTTAGCTCTGAAAACTGTTATTGAATATGTCAATGCTGTTGTAATGAAATGCTTCTTCTAAGTATGTGGTTATTAAATAAATAATTAAAAAATATGTAGTAAGAATATACAAGGAAGAAAATAGAAGTCAGCTGAGGTGTAATCTGAATCTGAAGTTTAGACAGACAACTGCAAGTTGTCTTGCTTTATCAGTTTTCTGGAGAATAAATCAGCAACCTTCAGAATGCAACAGAGCTTTGATCACCTGGTCCACAAAAAACACCTGAACGATATGGGCAGTGATTCATCCTCCCGCCCTTTCCTAACTCCTCATACCCATTTCTTTTCTTTCCTTCACGTGGATTTTATCCAGTTGGCAAAATATTTCATCTTATTTATAAAGTGAATTAAATACTATGATTGACGTATTCAACTGAAGATGCTCTGGAGTCACAAGTGTTTTTTACTTCAAGGAATCAAACTCAGGTCCTTGTGCATGCTAGGCAAGCATTCTACCACTGAGCTACATCCACAGTTCTTGGTTTTTTGAGATAGTGTCTTGGTCTGTATCTCAGGAGTCTGAGTCTTTTATAAAAATATTTTATTTATTATTTTTATTTTATGTGTATGAGTGTATTTCCTGCATGTAGGTAAGTGCACCTGTGTCGTGCAATGCCCGTGGAGGACAGAAACGACTGTTGGATCCCCTGGAACTGGAGTTACGGACAGTTGTTAGCTGCCATGTGGGTGCTGGGATTCAAACCTGGGTCTTCTGCAAGAACAGCCAGTGTTCTTAGCCGCTGAACCATCTCTTCAGCCCAGGAGTCCAAGTCTTGAACTCAAGGTCCTCTGGGATGTTAGTTCTGCACCACCATCGATGATTCAAAGTTTTAAAGCAGGTCATTTTAGATAGTTAGCAGAAACTGTTAAATTTTTTTCAGATAATACACGTTTATGAAACGAAAAGAATAAGCATTTCAAATTCTGGGTTAAAAATGTGATTACTATGTGCTAGGTGATCAAAAGCCGATAGGTGACTTTTGACTAAACCCATTACTACTAGTGGAGTGATAAAAGAGGCTCTAGAGGTTGTTCTCCACAGTGTTCTTATCCAAAGGGCATCCTCAGATCTTACAGAAAGTGGAGCATGGACAGGAATTTTTCTTCGAGTAGTCCTTGCACAGAGCATCTTGTAGATCTGATGAGCCAGAGTGTCCAGATGGATCAGGCTCTCCATGCTGGTGTCAGGTTCCTGGTAACCTCAGGTCCTTAGCCATGAGTGCTATTCCAAATCCACCATCATAGTTACTAGCTAGAGCTAGTTCATCTGTTATCTCAGATAGAGGATCCTGAGACTCCTTTGAACCACATCATCCTGAGCATGTCCATAGGGTTATAGCCAATCATGGGTCAGGCTCTAACCTGATCCCAGATTCATAGCTTCAGCAGTTACAGTCACGTTTAGAACCAATGGTGTGTTGTTGCAGACCTCAGAAACCTCCTCAGTTCCCAAACATCCTCAGTTCCCCACTTTGGAACCCATGTACCCCAGTTGAGTCTGGAGCAGTGGCAACTGGTCTTCCAGTTTTCTTATAAACATGAGATTAGCTGACTAGGCAGCCTGACATAAGCAGGGATTTAGGCATCCTTGAAATGCTCCTATTTTCTCGACTTGGCCCATTCCTCAGAAAGTGCAGGCTCAGTAGTGCTAGAATCTACTGATCATAAAACTTTGTTCACTTTGTTGTAGGATTCAGTTTAACTACAGAGCATTAGCTTAGAGATCATCTTTGCAATTTCTTCATTTTATTGATTAAGAAGATAACAGAGCACTGAGTATGTGGTGCTCATCCATACTCTCAGATCCGGGGAGGCTGAAACAGGAAGACTGAGTTCCAAGCTAGGCTACATAGTAAGACTTCGTCTCAAAAAACAATGTATACCTATTTCCAAGACTTAGGAGGTAGAGGCAGGAGGATTACAAGTTCTGGTCTCCTTCACAACATAATGAATTTGGCACCAGCCTGGGCCATGTAAGACCCTATTGTATAAGTAAGTAAATAAACAAATAAGAAAAAAAAGAAGAGGAAAAAAAAGAAGGAAAAGAGAGAACATCAGAAAAATCAGATAACTTGTCCATAGACTTAAATAGCAAGTATCTTTAAGTGAAGTATTTATGGGTTTATAGAAGCACATAAAAATACAGAGAGCCAGAGGTGAAAGATGATTCTGTCTACTAATCTTCCAAAGAGAAGATAAAATGTGTTACCTTTGTAAGGAAGGCCTTTGACGACAAGGGATGAAGAGAACACTACTGTATCTTTCAATTCTCATCGATGAAGCTCCATCATGCAACAGAGGGCCAGGAACACAAAAGGTCACAAAAGGCCAAAACGCAGAGGACAAGAATCTGCAGAGTGTGGGTCCTTGGACAGGACTCCTATACTAAACTCTACCCACCCAGGGCTCAGGGACCATTGCGGAAGAGAGGGCAGAAAGATTTTAAGCGCATGACCTTATGTAAATAGTCCTACAGGTGCCGGGGACCCTTCTTATACACGCCTTCAATAATGGTGTCAGCATGCACAAGACCCATGTAAACTTAGGCAGACAAAAACCCAGCACAGAACTGTGGAAATGAAGAGGCCCAAATTTTAGTCAAAGAATTATTGGCAGCTGATTACTACTGGATGGGAAAGAGCTGATCTTGAAGGGAGGGGCTCTAGATAGGCTGACTAAATCCCAGTGGATGTACTTGCACTGAGGGACATCTGGGGACACTAACTTTACATGGTAGGCCTTAACACAAATGACAGAATGTATGAACTCCAGTGGGGGGCTATGGGAGGTGCCAAAGGGGAAGGGGGTATAAAGATGATTTTCTGTATGAAATACACAAAAATTAAATAAAAAATGAAACAAAAGGAAAGCCTTTGACAACAGTGGGGTTGTTGTTGGTGACAGTGATGGAGGTGGTAGTGGTGGAGACAGGCAGATCCCTGGAGCTAGCTAGCCTAGTTGAATCCATGAGCTCCAGGATCAGTGTGAGACTATCCCAAAAATAAGGTGGAAAAGCTGGGCATGTTGGCATACCTTTAATCCCAGCACTTGGGAGGCAGAGGCAGGCGGATCTCTGTGAATTCAAGGCCAGCTTGGTCCACATAGTGAGTTCTGGGACAGCTGGGCCTACAGGGAGACCCTGTCTCAAAAAGACAAAAAAAAAAAGATAGACAAAAGTAAATTAGAGAAAGGTCATTGGCGTTGACCTCTGGTCTCCACACTGCACACATGTGTGCACATAACATGACCACACCCAAAAGAACATGTACATACAACATACACGTAGTGTACGCGTGTGCATGCATGCACACACACATACACACATAAACATTTTTAAAAATGAAGGCAGCCTTGAAGATCCAACTGAGCCATTTTAGGTCACAGGAGAGTGAACGACCCTGGCTAGTAAGGAATTAGTACATAGCACATATTTTCTCAGAAGATGCTTCCTGTTAAACTAAAAGAGTGAGTTTACACACGATTATAATTATCAAGAAAAACTTAAAAATCCTAGAACTTTTCTGAGCACAGTGTTGACCTCTCGAGTTTCCAGAACATGTTCCTGTCAGGATAGCATAACTGACTAGTTTAACTCCATATGAAGTTAAATAGAAGTGATATCCTAGCCCCCTGTGATCAAAAGCTTCCTTATAGAAAATTAATCTTTAGAAATAAAAACAGAATCAGTCAGAGATGACTAAGATTCTTTTGCCTAAGTGCACTATTTGAATACCAATTATGTCAGTTGCCCATTTTGATTATGAAAAGTTGTAGAGAAATAGATTTAGAACAATTCATACTTGTGGAATTATAAAAGAAAAATTTTGACAGCCAGGGCCCCACGGTAAGAACCAGAATTGATGAAAATATTTAAATGCAAAAACTTCCTGTTCAGCATTTGTCACAGGTCTTGCCATTTTTATGGACTGTTTCTTCTTTTGAAAGCAAAACAGAGGGCTGGGGATATAGCCCTTTGGTAGAGTGTTTGCCTAGCATGCCCAGTGCTCTGGGTTAGATCCCCAGCCCTGCACACACTGGGTGTGGTGGTGCACACCTGCAATCCCAGCACTTGGGAGGTGAATGTAGAGAAGGCTCAGAAGTTCAAGATCATGGGGCTGGAGAGATGGCTCAGTGGTTCAGAGTATTGGCAGGTTCAGTTCCCAGCACCCACACGGCAGCTAACAACCACTTGTGACTCCAGTTCCAGGGGATATGACACACCTCTTATCTCCGCAGGCATGGCACAACACTGATGCACTTACCTATATGCAGGCAATATACTCATACACATAAAATAAAATGAATAAAATATTAAAAAAATAAGTTCAAGATCATCCTTTTCTACAGAGGGAGTTCAAGGCCAGCCTACATGGGACCTTGTCTCAGCAGCAAAACCAAAACCAAAACCAAAGAACAAAAACAGCCACCATTGGACCAGAGAGATGGCTCAGCGGTTAAGAGCATTGGCTGCTCTTTGCAGAGGACCCAGGTTCAAATCCCAGGCCCCACATAACTGCTAACAACTGTCCTTAACGGCAGTTTCAGGAAATCTGATGCCCTCTTCTGACCTCCATTGGCATTGCATGACATGGGTGCACTTATTTACAAACATGCAGGCAATACAGTCATATACACAGAATAAAAATAATAATTAAAATATTAAAAAAATGGCCACCACCACAGCAATAGCAACAATGGAGCAGGAAATTCCTTCCAGTCATTCCCACTAGTGTAAGGAACCAACACGGCCCTTAAAGCTAATTGAATTGTCGGTTTTTTTTTTAACCTCAGTGAAGATTATTGAGCTTCTGATTTCATAATGTGGGCTCTCTTATCACTTTGTTAAATGGAGAGCAATGTCATTTTAGGAAATTGAGGACGACTTGTACAGAAGGATATAAAAAAGGAACCCCAAGGGCTGGATCCTATGAGGTGCATTCCCAGGGTTGCCTTAGCTGAGGCACCTCTCGAGGGCTGTGTCCATTTAATTCAAATTCTGGAGAATAGTTTCCTCTGGACTTTGAGTCTTCCTCTAGCCTTACTTGCTACCTGTCTATCCCTGTGAATATGTATTTTCTCTGCTGGCCATGTATGAGGGTTGTGTCCTGCTTCATGGTGGGCTGTGGTACAGGTATGGTTCAGAAATTTTGGGGCTCATATCTAGACTGTGAGGGGCAGACTATGTGGTGGCTGTTCCTTGAGTATCTGCTCCATCAGTCCCCAGCTCTGTAGACCATAGGCAAGGGGCTGTGTGTCAGGATTCTAATCTGTAAAATGGGATCGTTTCTTCAGAGGGTTTGTTACCAGGGTGAAGTGAGGTCAAGGTGGCTGGCTTAGAACGTGCTTTGGCAGGTGGTAAGCTCCTAGTAAATGAGAATGCTTCTAGTGCTGGTCCATCTGGGCAGCAAAAGAGGGGAAACTGAGAACTTTCCTGGTGTTGGTGCTGTCCCTTACCTGATGCCTTGTGGACTCTGTAAGCAGGTCCTGTTCATGGCCTGGGCTGTGGCTTCCTTTGGTGGTAGTGTTCTGCAAACCCTCAGCCTTCCAGTTTTGTGAGCTATCCAACCACCTTCTATTGGTGCTGTCCCTTACCTGATGCCTTGTTGACTCTGTAAGCAGGTCCTGTTCATGGCCTGGGTTGTGGCTTCCTTTGGTGGTAGTGTTCTGCAAACCCTCAGCCTTCCAGTTTTGTGAGCTATCCAACCACCTTCTAGAAAATTCCTTTTCTGCTTTATGTTAGCCATTTCTGTCCCTACCTAGGCATCATGTCTACCACAGATGCCTGACTGCTTTGCTTTGACTCCATGTACGTGACTCTCCCCCAATAAAAAGAGAGTCGACATCTCAACAGCAAAGCTCTGATCTTACCTTTCCTATGTATCTGCCTCAGCGCCTAGCACTACACTCGGCCCCAAACCAGTGTAGTGTCAATCTCTCCTAGCACTTAGCAGTCACAGAGGGGGTGAATGAATAATGAAGTGCATGATGGGTACTGTCTACCTCAGTGCACTGACGTTGTGTGACATTGCTGTCCACCCTGTACATGGTATATGCATATATATACACCATGTCACATGTACGGAGGCCAGAATCAGGTGTCTTCCGTTATCACTCTCTGCCTTTATCTCTATCTATCTATCATCTATCTATCTATCTATCTATCTATCTATCTAATCTCTATCGTCTATCTTTCTATCTATCATCTATATATCATCTATCTATCTATCATCTATCTATCATCTATCTATCTATCTATCTATCTATCTATCTATCTATCTATCTATCTATCTATCTATCTATCTATCTATCTATCTATCTATCTATCTATCTATCTATCTATCTATCTATCTATCTATCTATCATCTATCTATCTATCATCTGTCTATCTACAAGGCCTTTCACTGAACCCACAGCTCTCCAGTCTTTGGCTAGTCTGGCTGGTCAGCAAGCTCCTGAGATCCACCAGTCTCTGCCTCCCCATTCCTGGAGGTTATTGACATGAACTGCTAGGCCCAGCTTTTATGTGGGTGCTGGGCTTGAACTTGGGTCCTCATGCTGGCACAGCAAACACTTTTGCCACTTCACCCACTTTTAACAGGCTTGTGATTAAGGGACATAGAAATCCTTAAGTTCTTCATCATTTTTGATGAGTCCTGCAATCATAGCCAGAAGCATTGACATTAAAATGAAAGATTTTCCATTAAGGCTCTTTTTATAGCTTTCCTTTTTTACCCCCCCCCCCATTTCCTACCAAAAAAGTGTTCCTTGTCATGTTTTTTATTTTAAAATTGATTTATTGTATATTCTATAAAGTTTCCTTAGGAACAAGTATTAATTTACAAAGATTTGTATGGTACATCAAAACCAGCCCATATCCTTCATTGGTTCAGAGGAATCTTTCTGTGCTGAACATCAAATACAAGATTCAGGTAACGGAGGTTCCTTTTTAAGTTTTTCATTAAAATTTGTATTGGTGGGGCGGGGAGATGGTTCAGTCAGTTTAGTGCATCCTGCACAAGCACAAGGAGCTAAGTTCGAGCCCCATCACCCACCCAGTAGTGGCAGTGCCTATAATTCTGGTGCTGGGGACAGGACGATCCCTGGGGCTTGCTAGCCAACCAGGTTAGCCAATCTGTGAGCCCCAAGTTTTGTGAGTGAACATGTTTCAAAAAATAGGGCTGCGAGGGGCTGGAGAGATGGCTCAGCAGTTAAGAGCACTGACCTCTCTTGCAGAGGACCCGGGTTCGATTCCCAGCACCCACATGATGACTATGAACTGTCCTTAACTCCAGTTCCAGGTGAATCCGAAGCCCTCTTCTGACCTCCGCGGTATTGCGCACTCATATACATGCAGGCAATACACTCATACACATAAAATAAAAATAATAAATAAAAAATATTTAAAAATATAGGGCTGTGAGTGACATCAGATGTCTACTCTGGCCTCTACATACATGTGCACACACATGCATACACATACATGTATACTGACATACACACACGAACATGTAAATACATACACAAATTGCATTACTTAATTATCCCACCAATTGGGAGAAAATAAAGAGACTTGGATTATACATATTCAGACAATGAAAAACAAATGAAAACTTTTTTCTGTTTGATTTGGAACTGCCTCAATAGCCTGTTTCTTACAGAGGTATTTTACAAACCAGACTGAGTCAACACAGAACAAGAAACTCGAGCACGCCCAGCAAATCCTTGGAAAGATTTCCACAGGCACTTTTATGTGACCACCAACCTGAAATGCAGCTCACAAGCCAGAACATCTCTCCGTGCCGTCTCTCTTCAAGGGGTGTTAAGTTGCAGTGCAGACACGGTGGAAAAAAAAAGTCAGATTTTAATAATATCCAGCCTTAGATGCCATCAGCAAGATGACATTTCCTGGAAAGAACCATGTTATTACAGGATTATTATTTGTAATGATTTGCTTGATATGATCAACAAAGAAAAAGTAAATTATCCAAATGGGACTTCTGGCAGAGAACTGCATTCTCATTAAAGGAAGCATTGGTGGGCCCAACACATTTGAGTAAACACAGAGATGGACTGATGCTTAAAAGCAAGGGCTGTTGATGGAGACCACAAGAATTTGGAAAGCCAAGGAATTCTGGATTCACCCACTTCCAGCCCGACCTTTGCCAGACTTCTTGGCAGCCTGAGCAAGAATTTATATTTAAGGAAAAATTTAAAGCCAGAATAACACAGTTAATATGTTGTCATGTGCCCTATCTTTGCCATCATTTAGACACACAGATGTCATGACATGAACACTGGGACCCCAGGTAACATAGTAGAGAGGTTGTGAACATGGAGAGGCAGAAGATTCCAGATTCAGTGCCAAGAGACCATCAGCAGTGAAGATGGCGTTAGAGCCGAGGGCCTTTGACAGTGTGATTGATCTGCACTTTGCAGTGCTCAAGCTCTATCACAGAAACTGTAGCAGTTTCATTCATGAGCTTGTTATAAAAGAGGCCATAGAAAATTTAGCAAAACACAGTTATGGGCTAGTGAGATGGCTCAGCAGGTAAAGGTGCTTGCCACCCGGTGATGCAAACCTGATGACCCGCGTTTCCTCTCCGGACTCCACATAAAGGTGGAAGGACAGAACAAACTACATGAAGCTGTCCTCTGACCTCTACACGTGCATCATGGCATGAGTGCATTCCCCCATTAATAATGACAAATTAAATTAAATAAAAACTCAAAAACCAAATAAATATAGTCATATTTTAGTTTGAACAGTTGCCTTTTAAAAATACATGAGGTGAAGCCGGTGAGATGTCCCAGTGTGTAAAGGTACCCGCTGCCAAGACTCGTCACCCCAGTTCAATCCCCTGGGCACCACATGGAGGAAAAAGAGAACTGACTCCTTCAGGTTTCCTCTGACCTTCATACTGCACGGTGGCACATATGCCCCCTCACCCCCACTAAAATAAATAAATAAATAAATATAAATAAATAAATACAAGTGTTGAAAAGGACAGGGACACTTTAAGTTAGGAAAATGACATTCTGAGACTTCCTTTTTTGACAGACCCCCGTAATAAATGCCAATATTACCCTTTAAAAAAATTTATGTGTATGAGTGTATTGCCCGCATGTATGTTAGCGCACCCATGTTGTGCAATGCCTGCAGAGGTTAGAAATGGGCATTGGATCCTTTGGAAGTTGTTAGCTTCCATGTAGATGCTGGGAATCAAACTCAGGTCCTCTGCAAGAGTAGTCAATGCTCTTAACCACTGCACCATCTCTCCAGCTTGCCAATGTTTCCTTCTAAAAATCCTTCTATAAATATAGGACTTCTGCATCCTCCATGTTTAGCGCTCTTTTTCAAATCATATCTGATCCAGATCACACTGGAAGGTGTTAAATAATTTATAATCAATACTTAAACAACTCAGAGAGTATTGAGACAACTCAATTCATTTTTCTCGAATTATTATTATGGCTCTTCTTTTTTGTTTCTGTGCCGTATGCATGTGCACCTGTTTGTATGTGTACATCTGTGTGTGAGGTATGTGGAGACCACAGGTCAACACTAGACTTCTCCCTCAGTTGTTCTACACCTTATTTTTAATTATTAATTAATTTTTCTTTTCTGTGTATGAGTATTTTGCCTGCATGCACATAAGTGCACCTGTGTCATGCAATGCCCAAAGAGGCCAGAAGTGGGTGTTGGAGCCCCTAAAACTGGAGTTATGGAGGGTTATTAGCTACCATATGGGTGCTGGGAACACAACCTGGGTCCTCTGCAAGAATAGCTAGAGCTCTTAACCTCTGAGGCATCTCTCCATCCTCTATACCTTTTTGAGACAGGATCTGTCACTGAACCAGGAGATCATGGATTCAGTAAGGTTAGTTGGCCAGCGAGTTCCATGGATCCTCCTGTCTCTGAAGACCACAGGCACACCATGACTAGCATTTTACATGGGTTTTGTGGATCTGATTTCAGGTATTCATGCTTGCACAACAAGCACTTTACTGACTGAGTCATTTCTCCAGCCCTTAAATTTATTTTTAACAAATAAAAACACAATACATATTCTGCCCTAATTTAAATAAACAATAATGCTTTGTATTTTCCAGTTTATGTTAGGAAATGAGTCAATCTTCAATTCTACTTGGCATCTGCAAAAAAATGTAGTAGATTCACACAGGCGCTCAAAGAATTTAACATTATGCAAAAATATCCCTAAATCTAGCAGAGGAATTGGATCCAAGAACTGCATGTTCAAATCAGGAATGTGTTAGGAATTCGGGCTTGATCCATAGGCTGGTGGAGCACAGAATGATGCAAAGAATCTTAGGTCCAACTTTTCAGTTTAAGTTTATCATCGATGGACTATAATGGCTTATCAGAAGGCAGCCTTCCCCACATGTCTGTGTAAAGTTGTTTTATGAGCAATCCGAGACACTAAGAAAATTGGACTGAATTTGCAAATCTAAGGCATGTGTGGTGGTTCATGCCTGGGCTGCATAGTGGGTTCTAGGCTAGCCTGGGCTACAGAATAAGACCTTGTCTCAAAAACAGAGGCAGGTAAATAGAAGTGAACTGTCTTTTCCCTCTTCTCTTCTGTCACCTTGCCCCATTCCTTTGCTTGTCCTCACCCACATTTCTGCTATCCTTCTGCATAGCATGGAGCTCCAGGTAGGTGGGGAGACTGAGTCTTTCTTAGCTCTTGGGGGAAAACATTCTACACCTGGACATGCAGACATATACATATACGTATACATATACATATACATATATACATATATGTACTAGTCCAGATTCTTTGTTAATACTTGTTAAATTGAAATGTAAAAACAAATGATTACAAATGGAAACTTATCCTTTGTAGCCAACAGCATCATTTGCAGGTGTCTTGGCTCTGGTGAGACTGCATAGAGGCTAGCTGGCCCAGGTGATAATGACACATGGTTTGTAGTTCACACCTGGAGCTGCCAGAAGCCCAAAGGGAAAGTAGAAAGAGGGGTCAGGGGCTCTTCTCTTTTGCCTGATTGTTTCTTTTTGTATGAAACAATGTAGTCTTTTCACAGATGGGAAAAATGTTTTGAAATTCAGAATTCCCTTGGGCCACTTTTTCATAATACCTGCATTCGGTTTTGCTCACTTGAAATTTTCCACATTCTGCATTTTCTCCACTTCACAAACAAAACATGGCCTTCCTTTGAGATTATTCTCACTGGGTTACACGCAGCTCAGTTACGGCCTTTATAGCCGAACCTTGGGAATGTTTCCCTGCTCAGGACCCAGCCTGCCCTTAGAAGGCAGAAGAACCCACACACGTAGGCATGCAGACATCCTTTTAGGAGAGCCTGTGATTGCATGCCACTGATTCTCAGACGCAGTTTTTTTTTTAGTATTACTATCTCTCCAAAGAAGGATGTTGTGTTAATCTGTAGCATCTTAGTAAAATGCGATGTTAGAACAACACTGGTAGCAAGCGTGCTATTTCCTCAGAATCCTCAGATTCCACTGGGATTCATGGTTATGGCACTTGAAAGAGTCTTAAGGCAGCTATGTAGTCAGAGCCCTGTGTGACTTCTAATGTTCTTTTATCCCCTGGAACTCTCTATGTAAACCAGGCTGGCCTCAAACTCACAGAGTTCCCCCAGCCTCCTGAGTGCTGGGATCAAAGGTGTACGCCAGCACACCTGGCGACTGACTTCCAATGTTCTTAAAGACCTAAAACCTGGATTAAGACATTCCATCATTCAATGGAGAGCTACAGGCAATCAATGGCTGCTGAGGGAGGGAGAATCAATTTTCTCCAGAGAGGAGTTCCCTGATAGGTCATCTAATCCCAAGCAGTCAGTCCAAAACTCATTTATACACAAGCACCACTAAATGGAATCTGTGCATTATATATATGTATATATAATAATCAAAGAAGAGAAGAAATTGATAGGGAGTTGGGGGTGCATGGGAAGAGTTGGAGGGCAGAGAAGGAGGTGTGGAGATGATACAAATACACTACTCATATATGAAATTCTTTTTTTTTTTTTTTTGGTTTCTTTGAGACAGGGTCTCCCTGTAGCCCCAGCTGGCCTGGAGCTCACTATGTAGACCAGGCTGGCCCTTGAACTCACAGATTCACCTGCCTCTGCTTCCCAAGTGCTGGGATTAAAGCAGCTCATACATGAAATTCTTAAACTATATAAAAGATATTGTATCATTTGAATAGACGCAGGCTGGTGGGTTTTTGTTGTTGTCGTTGTTGTGTTGTTTGAAGGCTGACTTCTCATTCATTGCCTGTTACAGTCACCACACAAAGAATGGTATTTGTTACTTAGTGGTGACTCTACCAGGGTGACTTTAAGCACTTGAAATGCATACTTAATTTACAAAAGGAAGGTATAATTATTTATATTAGCATTTAGATGATGAAATGAACTCCAGAGAGTTTAAGAATTAGGCTCCAGGCCTGTGCTCTCTTTTTTTTTTGAGACAGGGTTTCCCTGTAGCCCCACCTGGCCTGGAACTCACTGTATAGACTAGGAGGGCCTGTGTCTCACAGAGATCCATCCACCTGCCTCTGCTTCCTGAGTGCTGGGATTAAAAGTATGTGGCACCATGCCTGGCTCAGGCCAGTACTCCTGACCTGCATCACTGCTAACAATGATTTGTTAAAAATGTGACTGAGAGGCACGAAGGCAGCTGAAAGTCAGATCTCAAGCTATCAGCAAGAGCAACAACCACTGCACGCTATCATTACCAAGTTTGCGGCTACGTTTGTGTTCTGGGGTCTGTAGCTCAGAGTTGTGAGACAAATCCAACCGATTTTAGTATCTGGTTGATAAAACTCCACAGAGATGTCAGGTATGGACAACCAGGCCAGGACGACGAGACCAGGTGCAGTGGCCACTTCTGTTTCAACTCCCCCTATGCATAAGTAAAGTTTTGTAACTTTCCACACTGATGTAACTGCCTTAATTATCCAACCCTAGTATTCAATGTTCCTCAGCCTCTTCCGAAAATAGTTGTTGGCTGTTTCTGAAAGCTGAATCCAACCTGAAAAGGGCAGAGATTTTTTTTTTCAGCTGAAAAATTTAAAAAGCACATGCTGTGGTCTGTGAAGGTGAGTCTAAAGAAAGCACCCATACATTGTTTAAACAATGGAAAGCTTGTTGGAAAATCATACTTTCCCTTGGAGCGACTCCTTCGTATGTGACCATGCTTTTCAGATGTTCATGTCATGTATTTATTTTAAATATGGTTTGCTTTATGGCTAGAGCGCCTTGATTACTTAAAATAGGATTAACCTCTGAACATTTTAGAGATGATTAAAACTGCATTCCTGTGGCTTGCTCACATTCTTCATGGAAAATGATGTAATGTATCTTCCTTCGGGTTATAGTGTGATGGCTCTGAACAGTTGCTAAGGATATCTTTGGTTTTGTACCCTAGAATTCTATTAATATGAAATTATCCTGGAGCAAGATCATGTTGTGAAATAGATTCTCCTGAAAGCAAAGCAAGTCCAGCTTATCCAATGAATAAGAAATAGAGTTGTGTTGAGCATGGTGACATACTCCTTTAATCTCAGCACCTGGGAGGCAGAGGTAAGCAGATCTCAGTGAGTTTGAGGCTAGCCTGGTTTACATAGTGAGTTCCAGGCCAGCCAGGGCTATATAGCGAAATCCTGTCTTGAAACAAACAGACCAAATAGAGTTGAATAATTGACAGAAGTCTCATTATTTTCTTTTTTCCCTTATATCATTTTATTAATCAATCAACCAGATTACAAAAGGCTCATTTAAAATGGCCATAGATGTTTGTGTATTATGGTTGTTAAAATTTTATACAACTGTTAACCTTCTTGACATATTCTTTTAGTACCCAGGATAGGGCCCCCAGTGTGTCCCCCCACCCCTGGATAGGACAGGAGGATGAAGTGAGAGATGGGCTCAGGTCTAAAAAGGCTGGTCAGAAACTGGCATGTGGCTATGCCTCTCTTCTTTCTGTCCCCCTGAACTACACTGTCACCCCTGTATGCTCAATGGGCATTCCAGGGTCCAAAAAATTACACAAAAGTCTCAATAAGTTTTATTTTATGTAAAAAATATTTTAGTTTATTTTTATTTTATGTGAGTGTATTGCCTGCATGTATCTAAGTGTACCATGTGTGTGCAGTACCCATGGAGGCCAGAAGAGGGCATCAGATCTCCTGGAACTGGAATTGTAGACCATTGTTAGCTGCCATGTGGGTGCTGGGAACTGAACCCCAATCCTGTGCAAGAGCAGCCAGTGCTCTTAACCACTGAGCCATCTCTTCAGCCCCCAAAGTCTCAATAACTTTTATAAACATTCCATTACCAGTCACTTTCAGTATTGAATTGGGCACAATTTCCAAATAAGTCAATTTTGGTAGAGAACCTCTTAAGTTGTATGAGGTTTGCTAAGCAACTACCATGGGCACCAGGCAGGGTCAGTGCCCTTGATTCTAGAAAGTTTGTCTATTTTTATTTTTTTTTGCCTGTATATCTGTTTGTATGTGCGTTGTGTATGCTTGTGTGTATGTATGTGTGGGTGCATGTGTGTCGGCACACATGTGGAGGGCAGAAGTTGATGTCAGGTATCTTCCTTGATCACTCTCTACTTGATTCACTGAGGCAGGGTCTCTGGCTGAACCTGGAGTTCGCAATTCCACTTAGTCTAGCTAGTCAGCTTATTCCAGGGATTCTGTCTCTGAATGGCTTTTATGTGGGTTGTGAGGATCAGAACTCTGGTCCTTAAGCTTGAACGGTAAGCGCTTCATCCACTGATCCATCTCCCCAGCCCCAGCATTGACTCTCGCTGCTAATCTGAACAACATAGACTTCTTCAGACCTGAACTGAACATGGTAGATGGTGAACTGTGGTTTTGGTATTGATTTATAAGATTTTATTATTTTTTAAGTATAAATTTAGCTATAATATATAAAAGCAATTCTATACCTTCATTAAGGTAATTAAAGTCACTACCTTAGCTCCAAAAGTGATTTATTTGTGCATATGATTTACAAGACAGGTGAGGAGACAGGAAAATGAGCAAAGCTGTGGCTTCAGATGCAGCCCAAGGTCGCTCTAGTGTAGTGGCTGTGTGTGTTGGGGGCCACAGAACCTCTCAGTGACTGCTGAAGGGGGAGCGGCTGCAAGTTAGGGCAGGAATTCGGAGAAAGCGGCAGTAGTAGCCAATACTCACTGTGGGGTTCTGGGATCACCTGCCTAGTAAAGGGATCAGGGAAGGTATAAACAGTGTGCCTGGAGCCCTCAGACAGCTGGACCCAGCAATCAGCATCTCAAATGAGAAGCTTCTGTGTGAGCTCACTGAGTTTACAATTATGCTGCTTACTTAGTCATTGATGAAGTGTCTATTGATTGGAGAACCTGAATTGGTTCATAACTCTGTTTATAAGTCAAAAGGAAGGTAGGATAAGGGATGTAGCTCTGTGCTTAATAAGTGACAGGTCCTGGGTTCAACTCCCAGTACAAAAGAGAAAAAGGAGGGGGAGGAGGGAGAGGAAGAAGAGGAGGAGGGGGGAGGAGGAAGGAGAAAAAAATGGAACTAGATATCAGTCTTACCACCAGAATTTAGAGGAGCCTAATTTGTTGCTAATTTTGTAAACCCCAAATCAAATGGTCCTCTCTGTTTTATTAGAGACTGAAAAGAATGCCTCTCAAAAAATAATTATTTTATATATTTGATAAAATGCCCAGACAACGACAGGCTCACTGGTGCTATCTTTGAGTAGTATTTAAGATGAGAGATAACCAACTTATCGCTAGCCACCTCTTGAGGTCAGGACTGTTAAGGGTTAGTATTTTCTACCTGTTCTACTTTGTGAATGAAAACTTATAAAATAGGCAGCATCTGTCTGGCTCTGCTTTCTGGCGTGTGTGTGTGTGTGTGTGTGTGTGTGGGGTGCATGCATATGAGTGTGTGGGTGTGTACAGTAAAATTCTCTTCTGGGAGGCCCACACTGCATGTGCTCTCAGCTCCTGGGCATCATGTTGTCCTTAGGACCTGACCAACAAACCGACATGATGTCCCTCTAAGCTACAGTTTAGAGAATAAAGATATTTATTTGGGCTTGCCAACAAAGCTTATGACATCCAGGAGGGGGTCACTTACAAAGGCATGGACATCCATGGGCTTTTTTCCCTACATCTCGACTGAACTTTCGCCAGTCCCAAGATGGCAAAACTCCCACCCCTTCCCTGACTTCTTCATGTCTCTCCTTATACCCTCCCCCACAGGCAACTGAAGCTGACCAACTGGGTGGGAGGGGTGACTGTCTCCTTCTCTTTCTATGGAGTCTCCAGTTCTAGGAGGACATGCCTATCCAACAGGGTGCATGCATCTATCCCTTGCATGCAGAGGCAGAGCAGGATGTTGGGTGTCTTCCTGTATCACTGATGCCTTACTGTCTTGAGACAGGGCCTCTTACTGAACTGGAAGGCCGCTGTTGGGTCCAGACTGACTGGCTGGCCAGCAAACTCTTGGGGAACCTGCCTGTTTCCACCCTCAATATTGGGGTTATAGGCACACACAGCTGTGATGAGTCTTTTATGTGGGTGCTGATGATTCACATTCAGGCCCTCATGCATGCAGAGTAAGTGCTCTGACCCATTAAGCCATCCCCCCAGTATTCTGTGCTCTGTTTTTTTTTAAACATAAGTGAGTACCATTCTATTTTGTTTGAGACAAGATCTCACTCTATATCCCAGGCTGGCCTTGATCTTGAGGTAATCTTCCCTCAAGTGCTGGGATTATAGGTGTGAGCACCGTGCCTATCTTAGAATACCGCTTTAAAAATGATAGTATTTTATTGATTCTTTGAGAATTTCATACAATATCTTTTGATCATTGTGCTGGATAGCTTTAGAGTCAACTTGACACACCTGGGTTGAGGGAGCCTCAATTGGGGAATTTCCTCTATTGGACTGGCCTGTGGCCATGTCTGAGGGGCATCTTCTTGATGAGTGATGTGGGAGGGCCCAGCCCACTGTGGGTGGTGCCACCCCTGGGCAGGTGGGCCAGTGTTGCATAAGAAAGCAGGCTGAATAGGGGCCAGGGGAGCAAGCCAGTAAGCAGTGTTCCTCCATGGCCTGTGCTCCAGATCCTGCTTCCAGGTTCCTGCCCTGAGTTCCTACCTTGGGCTCCCTGATGAACTGTGACCTGGGAGATATAAGACGAATAAACCCTTTCCTCCCCAAGTTGGTAATGGTTAGAGTATTTTGTCACATCAATGAAGAAACAAACTAGGACAGAAATTGGTACCAGGAGCTGGGTATTGCTATGACAGACCTGACCTTGGTGTTTTGGGGAGGACTGTGGAAGTGTTTGGAACTTTGGGGTGGAAAAGGCATTGTGTGCTTAGAGTTTGTTGCAGTGGAGCTTGGAACAATTATGCTGAAAGAGTTGTAGATGATGGAGGCCTGGCTTGTGATGCTCCAAAGGGAAGTGGAGACTATCAGGGCTGTTTGTGTGATATTTTGAATTGAGAATCTGTGGGTTCTGGTCAGCTGGGGCTGAAGAATCAGCTGTGACTAAGAAGAGACCAGAATTTGAAGTAAAACCTTTGCTTTCCTGGGACAATTGATGCTGGTTAGCTGGGGCTGAAAAATCAGCTATAAGTAACAGGAGACCAGCATCACTGTGGTGGAGTCTTCTGGGAGGTATTTACTCAGGGTCAGCACACAGAGGGGACCCGCACCTCTATTTCAAGCTGGAAGCAGGACTTGGTAATGTGTAAGAGTCTCCTGCATGGTTCTGGTGTTGAAAGCATGAAGGGGTCATGGAGAGCAGCTGAGGCTTGGCACTCTGAGAGGCCAGGAAAGGCCATAGGTGAAAGTGCAGCTTCAGTTGCAGTGAAGACCCCAGGATTGAAGGGGTCATGGAAAGAATCTGAGGCTTTGCACCCGGAGAGGCAAGAAGAGGCCATTGGTGAAGGTATAGCCTCAGTTTCAGTGGTGGCCCCAACTTTTTGGAGATGCCGGGACCATGGGACGACCACCAAGGACAGCAGTAAGTGTGGCATGGAGCTGGCCTGGGTCTGTGAGACAAGCTGAGTGTGCTGTGGACGGCAGAGTCAGAGCAATGGAGCTGCCAGAACCCTTTGGAGCCCAGAAGATGATGAGTGAATCCCAGATGTCCAGCCTCGAGCTACTTTGCTGGACTTTGGTTTTGCTTAGGTGTGCCCGATTCTTCCCTTTGAAATAAGACAGTACATGTTTTGGATTTTACAGAAGCCCACCCACAGCTGAGACTTTTAAAAGAGACTATGGACTTTAAAGTGTTTGGATTTTTTTTTTAAGGGCTGTGGGGTTTTTAAAGTTGTACTGTCTTAGGTTATGATATTAATATCATATCTTGGGGACAGAAATTGGAAAGTTATGGTTTAATAGTGACGTTTGTGTGTCAAGTTGACAAGGGGTCAATTGTGCTGGATAGCTTTAGTGTCAACTTGACACACCTGGGTTGAAGGAGCCTCAGTTGGGGAATTGCCTCAATTGGACTGGCCTGTGGCCATGTCTGAGGGGCATCTTCTTAATGAGTGATGTGGGAGGGCCCAGCCCACTGTGAGTGGTGCCACCCCTGGGCAGGTGGGCCTGTGTTGCATAAGAAAGCAGGCTGAGCAGGGGCCAGGAGAGCAAGGCAGTAAGCAGCGTTCTTCCATGGCCTGTGCTTCAGATCCTACTTCCAGGTTCCTGCCCTGAGTTCCTACCTTGGGCTCCCTGATGAACTGTGACCTGGGAGATGTAAGATAAATAAACCCTTTCCTTCCCAAGCTGGTATTGGTCAGAGTATTTTGTCACAGCAATGAAGAAACAAAGTAGGACAATCATATTCAGACCCCCTCCCCATCTCCTCTCAGATCGACCCACTTCCCTAACCCACCTCATTTTTTATTTTTTAAAGGCCTGTTGAATTTAATTTATGTTCCCCAAATGCATTTGGGTATGGATCCCCTGGAGTCTGGTCAACCTATCTGGCATCATACCTTTAAAGAAAATGGACTTTTCCTCTTCCAGCAGCCATCAGTTTCCAACAGATCCCCAGCTAAGACTGGGGCTTCCTGCCCACCTCCTCTATCCATGCTGAGTTTTTGTCTGACTTGACTTGTGCAGGTCTTGTGCATGCTGTTACAAGCACTGTGGGTTCATCTGTGCAACTGCCCTGTCGTGTCTGGACAACACGGTTTCCTTGAGTTCACCCACCACCTCTGGCTCTTAGACTCTTCCCACCCATCTTCCTCAGTGATTCCTGAGCCTTGAGAGGTTAGTATGTGATATCAGTGCTTCATTTAGAACCGAGCACTCCACAGTCTCTTATTTTCTGAACACTGACCAGTTGTGAGTCTCTCTGATAATCACCATCTGCTGCAAGCAGAAGCTTCTCTGGTGAGAGCTCTATCCATTACTCTATGGATAAAAAATAAGCCATTAGGAGTCATATTATGTCCATTTAGCAGGATAATATAGATTCTCCCCTGTGGCCTGTGACCCGAGCCACATGTTCTTGGCCCTGATAACGGTGCCAGCTAATGGGCTCTATCTTGTGAAGTAGGCCTTAAATCCAATCAGAAAGTTGTTGATCATTCCCATAACATTCATGCCACTATTGCACCAATGGGCATATCTTGCCAGGTCAATTGTTATTGTAGTTCACAGAGTTCACAGATGGGTAAGGTTGAGGAGCACTTTTCTCTCCCAATAGAATGCATAGCACCTTCCAGCACTATAAAAGCTAGGCAGTAGAGATGAAGCTTTGAGGTCAGAACTGGCTTGATTTCTCCATGTTTGTTCTGCAACTCAGGTATGTAATATGTTCAGCAATAGGGTCTCACCATCACGTTCTGGAGAACAACCAAGGGCAATGGCAATAGCCAGTATTGTTTGAGGGTGTGTAGGACAGCCCTGGTCAATGTCTCCAAAAGAGAGAGCCCATTCCTGGCACTGGGTTTCTTATTTGCTAGCTTGTAGTATTTTTTAGGGACATTGTCCCTCCCCCCACATAAGGTAACTCCATTTGCACTAGTTTTATGTGGGGCATGAATGTATTTTAGGAAGATTCTACAGTAGGTTTCTATATGATTTTTTTGAAAGGCCTTTAGTGGTAGTTATTTTTCCCCATAGAAACCAGATATGTAATACACTGTGGCCCAGCATCCTGTCAGTAGGCTTTGTGCTTACTCTGCCTTTGGATGGGAAAAAGCTGACTTCCATGCCTAAGGACAAAAAGTTAAGGGTCACAGGATACTGTATCTGGTCCAGAAGGAAGTGTGGCCCCTGGTCAGGGGGAGAGGACCACACTGTGGGGTTGAAGTCCTTGACCACTAGGTCAGACTTTATTTAGGGCTTGAGTGACTTGAGAGCCTGAATATTTTGAAGTCAATTTGGCAGAAAGCTTTTGTTTTTATTTTTGTTTTGAGTCATATCTTTGGATAGTTATCAGTTGTTTCCTTATGATTCTCTGCAGAGGAAGCATAAATTTTCCCTTCTTGAAAACAAACTGCTGCTTTACTTTAGTGAACTTTACCCTGGATCCTAGAGTCAAGGGACTGCTTAGAACAGAAAGTGGCAAGACAGAGCCCACCCCTCTAGGCCACCGAGGATTTACACTCATCCACACAGCAGCTTGTGGCAAGCAAATGACTTCTGAAGGCTTGTCTACCCTCCTGGCACTTGCTGGGCCCCACTCATGTCGAGGCTTACCTTACTGATGAATAAAGCAGGGGGTCAGAAGTTTGTATAACTTGTTGGAAGCTAAGAGACCCTGTCCTTGAACCTGGGTTTAACTCCAAATGCTGTGTCTTCTATCACATTGTAGACTCCCACAAGGCCATGACAAGGTTTTATCAGTGACAAGTCTATTTCAATGAAACAAAGGTAACCAGATAATGGAATGAAAGAACAAGGTCAGTAAGGATGGAAAAGTGTAGAGTGAACAGCTGAGCACAGGACTTCAGGTTCTGGGAAGTTATATGGTCTTGGACAAGTTACGAAGCCTAACTGGCCTTAGGTCCCTCATTTGTCATGTGAGCATGTTAATAATGGAGATACAACTTCTAGTATCAATCTTTCTGACAGTGGTCAAGGAAAATTGAAAGGAATAGCCATGTGAACTCATCTTAGAAGAAGTGAGGGTCACAGGATACTGTGAACTCATCTTAGAAGAAGTGAGGTGTGGTAGAAAGAAGTCCAGACTGGGGGAGAGTTTAAGCAAAGGCTCAGGCATGAGTTCAGACAGGCTGAGTGATGGACCTCAATGCATTATTTGCAAAATAAGGCATGATGCTCAGACACAGTCCTGGAGATATGCTGGTGTGGGAAGGATCTGGAGACACAGGCTTTGTCCTCATGAGTTTGGGTTTTATTTCACACATTCTTTGCACTGACCCCCATCCAGAAGCTTCTTCAACCACTGAGATGAATTAGAGATTTAGTGGTTCCTAAAATGTAAATGTAATGACATACTTAATAAGATACTCTTACACAAAGAGGTGTTTTCTATTGACAAGGGCCAAGATCAAATGTGGGACTTGGGCTTTGGGCAAGTTCTGCCCAGGTGCTGAGTGGGGGCGTTTGAACTTTTCTCTCCTACTCTCTTTGTTGGGTGTCAGTTTGGTTCAAGCAACAGTTATGAGTGGTTGATTACAGCTAGAAGCAACCCACAGTCCAGTGAGTCACAGGGGAAAGGCTCCTGGAGGTGTTAGAGAAGATGGATGGGAAGTGTGTGATTAACTTGGGCCTGAGGAACTGCACAGGCTGCCCTTAGCAAGGGGCATTTAAACTAGACCTTGAAAGAAAGGGAGAGGGAGCTGGAGCAAAGACCAAGCAGTTTGATGGATGGATGGTGAAAGGCACTGACACTTGATATATAGAAGCTGGTGGGGAGGGTAAGGCCTGTCCACACTTAGGACCCCACACAGGGCAGTTGAAGGAAGGACACAGTTCATCATCAACTAAGGCCCTATCAGGGTTCTTCATATCGAGAGCAAAGCATTTCTGAATTTTGTTAAATGTGTGAGTTAGCTGGGAGTGGTGGCGCATGCCTTTTAATCCCAACATGCAGAAGTCAGAGGCAAGTGGATCTCTGTGAGATTGAGGCCAGCCTAGACTACATAGTGAGTTCCAGGTTAGCTGAGACTACAGGGAGACTCTGTCTCAAAAAAAACAAACAACAAACAAACAACAACAAAAAAAAAAAAGAAAAAAAAACCCACCTCAATAAAATGTGTGAGTTCCAGAGCACATCCTGAGATTCACTGTGGGATTCTGGGAGTGCACCTGGGTTTGTCGGAACATTATGGAAAAAATGGAATGGTGTGACTGACTGACATCAAATGGCAAACCAAACATGAGGCTAATAGACTCAGAAGGGTATGGAACAGTCTAGAGAAAGAGGAACTGAGGTGTGTGTTTCATGCAGACTTGGCATAACATTATATTATTAAAATAAACTCAGGTTTTGTCAGAGTCATTCCAGATGATTCAGTAGTGCAGGAAATAAAAAAAAAGCACTTTTATCACATTGTTCTATGTTGAAACATGGCTAATTAGTCTTTCAATTAAAACTAATTAAACAAACACACCCTACTTTAAGAAAGGCACAGCTAAGTGATGGGTGTCTCTTAAAGTAGGTTAGTACTGTTGCTCTTGGCCCGGTGGTGGGGGCACAGGGATTCTCTCTTATGAAAATAATTTTGATACATATTTAAAATGTGATTCAGTCTTCAAGGCAGGTTTGTAGTTTAACGCTTTTCATTTGAGGGCTCAGATGGTTATTTCTAGGTTCTGCTGGGTTAGTCAACATTTGTGCGCTCATCAAGCCTTAACGCCAAGTCCTTATCAGCTTTGCTGTTTTTCCAGCAGGAGGAAAAACATCTCCACAGCATCTCCACAGGAAGGATGGGGGCTCTGCTCATAGTTCTGTTAGAAGATGAAGCAACCAAGCAGCAATTCTGAAATATTATGGGAACATCTACACATTTTATCGGTATTAATCACATACATTAAGTGTTGGAAGGGCTAGGAGAAAAAATGTAGTTCTTCAAATTAAAAACATTAGTTCTTCTGAAATGTATATGAGTGTTGTGCCTGTGTGCGTGTAAGTGTACCTGTGTCATGCAATGCCCACTGAGGACAGAAGAGGATATCAGATACCCTGGAACTGGAATTATGAATGGTTGTTAGCTGCTATGTGGGTGCTGGGATTCAAAACTGGGTCTTCTGCAAGAACAGCCAGTGCTCTTAATTGCTGAACTATCTCTTCAGCCCAAGTCTTTAGTTTTTAAAGATTTTTTTTTTTTTTACCTTCTCCTGTTCCCAGTCTTTGTCACTGAACTTTGCCCTAACTCAGTCTGTTGCCAGATCTTACTGAGACTTCCTCTGAAGTTCAATGATCTGTTCTCTTTCCTTCCTGACTAATTCTGTTCTGGGCCTCTTTTAGATCTGGGGTTCCCAAAGTGAGCCTTGACTCCCAAAGTGCCTTCAGGGGTCTGTGAGGCAGAGGTGTTTTCTTTCTTTCTTTTTGTATGTGTACATGTGAATACTATCTGTTTGTGTGTCTTCAGGTGCATGTATTGGGAGGAGGAGGGGGGGAGAAAGAGAGAGAGAGAGAGAGAGAGAGAGAGAGAGAGAGAGAGAGAGAGAGCGGAGAATATGTGTGTAGAGGCCAGAGGAAACCTTCGGTGTTGTTTTTCAGGACACCATCCACTCTTTTTTTTTTTTGAGACAGGGTTTCTCGTTGATCTGACACTGCTGATTTTGCTAGGCTGGAGGGTTTTTGTGAGACTCAGAGATTTGCCTGTCTCTGACTCCTGAGTGATGGGTTTACAAGAAAGTAATAAGTAGCTTTGGCCTTTTCAAATCATGGGTCTATACTCAGAGCATTAAATCCAGTCGCCATTGAGATTATTAAAAGAAATATCTTAGGATTCTGGACTCACAGTTCAGTGGTATTCCATTCTCTGTAACAGGGTCTCCGTGAACTAGCAGCTCTGAAAATGGAGATGAATGGCATAAAGCTCCTTCTTGTCTTTGAGAAGCTCAGAGGCTAATATGGAAATAAAGAGATGAATATCCGAACATGGCTTCTCAGGTAAGGTCGAGGATATCAGGCAGTACTGTACTTCCCAGGCTTACTGCGAGCTCATTTACTGAAATTTCAGTTGTCTAGTGTCAACTTTAGACTAGAAATATTACATGAAAAATTCCAGGGGCTGGAGAGATTGCTCAGTGGTTAAGAGGATTGGCTGTTCTTGCAGAGGACCTGAGTTTGAATCCCAGTGGCTAACAACTCTAGTTCTAGGGGATCTGATGACCTCTTCTGACCTCTTTGGGCAGTGCATGATATGGGTGCACTTACAGACATGCAGGCAAAACACTCATACATATAAAATAAAAATAAATAAATAAATAATAGATGTAAAAAATTCCAGAATTGGGGGCTGGAGAGATGGCTCAGTGGTTAAGAGCACTCACGGACTGTTCTTGTAGATGACCCAGGTTTGAGTCCCAGTACCCACATGGCAGCTAACAACCGTTCTGATGCCTTCTTCTGACTTCCTTGGGTATTGTTTGACAAGGGTGCACTTACACACATTCAGGCAATACACTCATACTTATAAAAAATAAAGCTGGACGTGGTGGTACATGCCTTTAATCCCAGCACTTGGAAAGCAGAGGAAGGCAGATCTCTGTGAGTTCAAGGCCAGCCAGGTCTACATAGCGAGTTGCAGGCCAGCTGGGGCTATAGGGAGACCCTGTTTCCAAAAGACCAAAATAAATAAATAAATAAATAATAAAAAAATTTAAAAAATTCCAGAGTTAGACAAATCATGTCTTAAGTAACTTTTATTACAGACTATTCCTATAATTATTCTACTTATCATTAGTCATTGTTAAATCCTATTGTATTAAATTTATAAATTAAACTGCATCATAGAAAAAGACAGTATATATAGAGTCCAAAACTATCCCTGGTTTCAGGAATCCACTGGGTATCTTAGAACTCTGCAGACAAGGGAGACTTTGTAGGACCCCAAATGACTAATGATAAGGGGTGCTGTCAGTGTGGTGATGAGGAAAGCCTTTCAGAGAGTGTAGCCCTTCAGCGAGGATTTTATCAAGGAATTGGGATGTCTTAGTTGGAGGGGTAAAGGATGGGAATAAAGGGTTAGGAAGAGACTTCTCTTGAGGGAAGTAGTTTAGAGGGAAAGGGGGCTGTATGAATTGCTTTTATCATATTGGGGACCAAAATACCTGACAGAAATAGTGTAAAGTAGGAAACATTTTGGCTCATGGTTTCAGAGGGTTCAGCTTTATACTGATTCTGTCAGGTATTTTCTTCATAACTAGAATGGAGTCGTGGGAGTTTTGGAAGACCACAGACATGAAGAGCCATTCTTCGCACATCATCTCAAAGGTAATGCTAACCACACGTGTGGTGGTTTGAATGAGAAATGTCCCTCACAGGCTCACATATTTGAAGGTCCTCAGTTGGTGGCATTGTTTTGGGAGGCTTAGGAGATGTGGCCTTGCTGGAGGAAGCATGTTACTGGAGGTGGATATATATAACCTCACTCTACTTCTGGCTTGCCTTCTCTCTGCTTCCTGTTTGCCACTGGAGACGTGATCTCTCAGCTTTTGGCACTGCCATGCTGCCCCTGTCATGATGAAGGCTTATCTCTCTAGAACTCTAAGCCAACATAAACTCTTCTGTAAGTTGCCTTGGTTGTGGTGTTTTATCACAGCAACAGAAAGTAACTAATACAGCAAGACTGATCACTGTTGATGTTAACCTTGACCATCTGGATAAGGTCATATTTGTGAGGTTTCCCCACTGGGTCGGCCCTCATCCCATGGTGAATAGAAAGGAAGTTGCTATAGGAAGCCCACACTTAGGAGTAAGAAGTTACACTCCTCTCCTTGAGATGGAATATTTATATAAATTATTTGAATTCTGCATAAGAGATTTGGCTTTTCTCTCCCATTTATTTACTTAACACCACTGGGTTTTTAAAATAATTATCATGAATTATCTGCTTAATAAACATATTTACCATGGGCTTACTATAAACAAAGGGTTAGTAATATTTTGTTATTAAACAATATGAGTTTTCAGAAACGTGCTTAAAAATGAAGAAATCTGATCTCCTATCTCACCTGCATCTGACACTGCCCTGCTAAGAGGCTCCAGTAAGTAATTTCACCTCAAGCTTCAGTTTCTTCTGCTTGAAAATTAAAATTAAACTGTAGAAGGAGATTAATTCTAACATTTATTCCAGATTTAAAATTGTATATTCAGAGAAACCGGTCTGAAATTGTCCACAAGAAGGAATTAGTAGTCTCTGCAGTGGGCTGGTCTGAAGTGAAGTCTGTGCTTAAAACCTTCCTGTGGCTGAGGATGTAGCTCATTTGTTAGAGCACTTGCCTGGCATACATGAAGTCCTAGATTGGATCCCAGCACTGCATAAACCAGGCATGGTGTTGTGTGACTATAATCCCAGCACTCAGGGGGAGCAAACAAGGGGATAAGAAGTTCAAGGCCATCCTTGGCTACAGGAAAGTTCAAGGTCAGGCTAGGCCACCTGAGGGGACCACTCCAACAAATCATAAATACACAAAATTTAGAAGATAAAACCTTTGCTATTTGCCTTTGGGAGCATTTTTTGTCTGCTCTATTACTTTCTTATGACTCAGAGCTAAACTATATATACCCAATGGAAATATCAAGTGAGTGAAAGTTAACTTTGTTAGTAACATATTTTATGACTGAGAAGAAAATGCCAGGCCATCTGCAAATGACTGTTTTATAGATTTAATTGAAACCACTACCTATGGAAAAAGTAATACAGAGCGAAACATAGCAAATGGATTTGGAATCTAGTCTAACAGTAGATTGAGGTGGTCCGGCCCCAGGAAGACTCATGGGCACCCTTTGTTACTGTAATACAGGAAAAAAAAAATGAAGTGGATGAAACCTGAGGGTATTGGTTAGATTTAAGAGAAAAAAATATAAGCATCATTTCTAGCTTTTTACCATGCTTGTTGTTGGCCTAGACCAATAAGGCCTCAGGAAGAAGGGCTCTGGGAGTGTGGGGTGCCAGCTGGCTCTTGGCCTCATTTTGAGGAAAAGGCAATGTACTCTCTTTTCTGTTACTGCCCTTTGCAGACTTCAATCAGGCTTCCCTGGGCGGCTGGAGTCGCTTTTCACCAACCAATGTCTTTTAACGCATTTCTTGCAAATGGAATTTAATGGCTGTTCTTTCCAGTGTTTTCTCGGAAGATTTATTCCTGTAAAGGCAAATTATAGTTTAACATAACTCAGAGCAGAGCACACCATGCCAGCCCTCCCCTCCACATCCCCTTCTGCTGCAGCTCTGCCCTGTGGGCCTGTCGCTTGGGCTTGCTGGGTCTCAGTGGCTTCTGCGGAAACATGGCAGCAGCCTACTCCAAAAGGAGTGACACGGGCCATCTCTGGGTTCTCTTCCAAGCTGTGCTTCCTGGCCAGCAGATCCAAAGCAGTAAAAGGGCGGAAGTGAAGCAGTCAGTGTCAAACACTCCTAGAGGGTCTAAGACGCACCAAGAACTGGGCTTGAGAGCGGACAGTGAAAAAGCGTTCCCGGAATCTCCAGCCTTGACAGAAGGAAAAGCTGCAGAAAGCAAACTCTAATTCCAAGAGTGTAGACAAGGGGGTGCACAAGGGAGTCAAGAGCCAAGGGGACCAGAAGAGCCCTCCCATCCCTTCCCCTGAAAACTTGGAAGCTAGATCAGTGGGAGACTGACGGGGAGGACAGAAGGGGTAGAGGGAGGAATGGAGACATTGGCAATGAGGCCTCTTCAGTCTTGGCAGCCTCTGGCAGTTTCAGGAGAGAGCCTGCTAACGAGAGCTCCGCCTTCAGACCAGGAAAGCCCCTAACACGCCAGGCTTGGTCACTATCACCAGCCTCTGGCAGATGTAGGCATGCGAAGAAAGACCTTTTGTGTTGATGAGGGGCTGATTCTTCTATGAGACTGTGGGAAGCCTAGGGGTATGAGTGATCAGTTTAGAAGAGGCTCTGAGGCAGGGCCCGTGTTCCCTCTAGGTGGGGTGATGAGGGAATGTGGAGGACTCAGCATGAAGGCATGTGGCTGGGGCCAGGTGATTCACCTGGCTTGATTCACCTAACCCACATGCTACAGTGTGAATGTTCCCACTGAGCTGATGAAACACCAGGTTCTGAGTGAGGCTCGAAGTCACATTAATTTGCAGAATGGTAAAGCATTAAACGTGGCCTGTGCAATCCCAAATCTCAACTCTTTGCGGCTCACCAGAGCTTTCTATGATGGCCTGCTCCATATTGTTTGAAAGATACTTGAGTCATCTGGCTCCTGGAAGGGAAAGGGAGCTTCATCCATCCACCTATGTGGTGTGTGAAATCACACATTCCACTATTTGGCACTCAGTTATGAAGGAAAAATGCTAGGAATGACTTTAGATTATCCCCTCCCCCTTAAAATAATCATATAAACAAAGCACTTGCCTTTTATAAAGCTGCTGGGCTTCACCAAGCACCCAGCAACAGTTTGTACACATTCAGTTCTCTTTGAGGACCTAACAGGCAGTATTTTTTGTTGCTATTTGATTTTTTAATTTATTATTATTATTACTTTAATTTTTACAAAAACTTTATTGAGAATTTCATACATGTATATAACGTGTTTTGATTAAATCTATGCCTGCTCCCTCCCCTCCAAAATTCCCCCTCTGAAGAAGTAACCCTAAAATCTTTTAAGGATTAGATACAAGCTCCCAAATACTTTTGACATTTTTGGCCTTTGGAACTGAGTATGTTGCTAACAGGCCCAAGGACATTTTGACTTTTAGCCAAGAAACTGGCTACATTTCTTTGGGGTCTTTTTACCCTAACTGCCTAGCCAATTCTTACCTCCTATTCTTATCATGCCATCCTCTGAAGGGGTTACCCAAATTGCCAATAGGGAATAGGGACACTGACTGCTCTGGCTTCTTCCATGCTGAACAGGACACAGGGTGAGTCAACTGGAGTACCCCTGCAGTGGGTCTATGTAAAAGACTCCCAAATTGCCTAACTCTTGTCTTTAAGGGAAAAAGAAAGTCCTTGGATCATGGATAGGAGATGTGAAGGAGAAGTAAAGGCAAGAGTAATTAGCATTACAAGTTCTAGACAGGGAACTAGAAAAAAGTCAGAACAGGGCAATT
>NW_008356845.1:409480-410041 GCF_000622305.1 Nannospalax galili
GGTGGGGGGAAGGCTATGGGAGGGTGCCATCTGGGAAGTAGGTGTATAGATGAATAAGATGGTTTGGGGTGTTCTGTTCTGTGTGATACACACACACACACAAATCAACAAATTTTAAAAAATGAATTATATTTGAGGAGGAACCATAAAAACTCACCTCATGTTAATTACTAGAGGTGATAAACATTACCATTGAAACCTACCCAATGACTCTGTAGACATACACAGGTGCCAAGGATCTGAGTGCAACTGATTATGCCTAGTAATAATCAGATACATTTTTAGTTTTTCAAGAGTTCTCCACACTGTTTTCCATAGGGGTTGCACAAGGTTGCAATCCCACCAGCAGTGAATCAGCATTCTCTTTTCTCCACATCCTCGCCAGCATTTGGTATCATTTGTTCTTTTGATCCTAGCCAGTCTGAATAGGGTAAGGTGATACCTTAGGGTGGTTTTAATTTGCATTTCCCTAACTACTAACAATGTTGAACATTTTTTGAGATGTTTCTTAGCCATCTTTATTTCTTCCTTTGAGAACTCTCTGTTTAGATATTTAACACA
>NW_008356845.1:410594-412907 GCF_000622305.1 Nannospalax galili
TGCATGATCTTTGTCAAATATCAGGTGGCTGAAATTGTGTGTACTCGGTTTTGGGCCTTCAATGATGTTCCATTAATCTAGGTGTCTATTTTTGTGCCATTACCACGTTGTTTTTATGACTATAGCTCTGTAGTATACTTTGAGATCTGGTATAATAATACCCTCCAGCATTTCTCTTTATGCTCTGGATTGCTTTGGCTCTCTGGGGTCTTTTGTGCTTCCATACAAATTTAAGGATTTAAAAAAAAATCTGTGAAGTGTGTCATGGAAATTTTGATTGGGATGGCATTGAATCTATATGTTGCTTTTGATATAATGCTCATTTTCGCAATATTAGTTCTTCCAATCCATGAGCATGGGAGGTCCTTCCATCTCTTTCTTGAATGATTTAAAATTTTCATTGTGCAGATCTTTGATGTCTGCTCAGATTTATGTCAAGATATTTCATTTTTTTGCAGCAATTGTGAATGGGACCATTTCCCTGTATTCTTTCTCTAATTTCTTGTTATTGATATATAGAAAAGCTACTGATTTTTTGTAGATTGATTTTATGCCTGCCACTATACTGAAAGTATTGGTCAGTTCTAGGAGTTTTCTGGTGGAACTTTTGGGATCTTTTAGGTATAGTATCATATCATTGGCAAAAAGCGATAGTTTGACCTCTTCTTTTCCAACTTGTACTGCTTTAATTTCCTTCTCCTCTCTTATTGCTCTAGCAAGAGTTTCAAGCACTATGTTGAAAAGGAGTGGAGAGAGTGGACATCCTTGTCTGGTTCCTGATTTGAATGGGAATGCTTCCAGTTTTTCTCCATTTAGAATGATATTGGCTGTGGGTTTGTTGTATACAGCTTTAATTATGTTGAGGTATGTTCCCTCCGGTCCAATTCCTTCTAGGACTTTCAACATAAATGCATGTTGAATTTTATCAAAAGCCTTTTCTACATCTATTGAGATGACAATATGGTTTTTGTCTTTGAGTCCATTTATATGATTAATGACATCTATTGACTTGCGTATGTTAAACCATCCCTGTGTCTCTGGGATAAAGCCTACTTGATCAAGGTGAACAATCTTTTTGATGTGTGTCTGTATGTGGTTTGCAAGTATTTTGTTGAGAATTTTTGCATCTATGTTCATTAAGGATATGAATCTATAGTTTTCCTTTTTGGTTGTTTCTTTACCCAGTTTGGGTACTAGAGTGATGTTGGCTTCACAGAAGGAATTTGGGAGTTCTCCCTCTGTTTCTATCATTTTGAATAATTTAAGTCGTATTGGTTGGAGATCTTCTTTAAATGTCTGATAGAATTCTGCTGTAAATCCATCTGGTCCTGGGCTTTTTTTAGTTGGGAGGCTTTGTATTACTGTTTCAATTTCCTTATATGTTATGGGTCTGTTTAAACTGTTGATCTCTTCTTGGTTTAACTTTGAAGGTTCAAATGACTTCAGATATCTTTTCTTTTAGACTTTCAGATTTAGTAGCGCATAGGTTTTTAAAATACTCCCTTATAATGGTTTGGGTCTTTTGGGGTATCTGTTGTGATGTTTCCCCTTTCATCTCTGATTTTGTTTATTTGGATCTGTTCTTTCTTTCTTTTGGTAACTGGGCTAAGGGTCTATCTTGTTTAGCTTTTCAAAGAACCAGCTCTTAGATTCATTGATTCTTTGTATTGTTTTCTTTGTTTCTATTTCATTAATTTCTGCTCTGATTTTTGTTATTTCTTCTCTTCTGCTGGGTTTTTGTTTCTTTTGTTCTTATCTTTCCAGTGCCTGTTAGGTCATTTATTTGGGCTCTTTCCAATTTTTTAATGTAGGCACTTAGAGCTATAAACTTCCCTCTTAGGACTGCTTTTAATGTGTTCCAGAGGTTGTGTTGTATTTTATTGTCTTTTTCATTGAATTCCAGGAATTCTTTTCTTTCTTAATTTCTCCTTTAACCCACTCATTGTTTAGGAGTGTGTTGTTCAATCCCCACGAGTGCGTATAGTGACTAGGGCTTTGTCCAGTGTTGATTTTGAGCTTTATTGAATTGTGGTCCAATAGAATGCATGGAATTATTTCATTCTTTTTGTATTTTTTGAGGTCTGTTTTGTGGCCCAGTATGTGGTCAATTTTTGAAAAAGTTCCATGAGGTGCTGAGTAGAAAGTGTATTCTTTGGTGCTTGGGTGGAATATTCGAAAGATGTCTGTTAGGTCCATTTAATGTATTCTATCATTTAATTCAGACGTCTCTGCATTTATTGTTTGTCCATTGACCTGTCTAATGGAGAAAGTGTGGTATTGAAGTCCCCTACTATTGTTGAGTTGGGCTTAATC
>NW_008356845.1:413450-414248 GCF_000622305.1 Nannospalax galili
CCCCTAGGGTGTAGTTGTTTATCTCTCTGCTCTCTGTATTGCTTCAAGTATTCTTTGGAGGACTGGTTTTGTGGACATGTATTCTTTCAGGCTATTCATGTCATGGAAGATTTTTCTTTCCCCCTCAACTATAATAGACATTTTTGCTGGATATATTATTCTGTGCTGGCATCTTTTGTTATGTAGAACTAGAAATACCTTGGTCCAGGCTCTTCTGGCTTTCATAGTTTGCACTGAAAAGTCAGCTGTAATCCTGATAGGTTTTCCTTTATATGTGACTTGTTTTTCTTTTGCAGCTTTCAATATTGTCTCTTTGTTCTGAACGTTTAGTGTTTTTACTGTGATGTGCCGTGGAGAGTTTCTTTTCTGGTCCTCTCTGTTTGGTGTTCTATATGCTTCTTGTATTTGTATGGCCATGTCTTTCTTTAATTTTGGGAAATTTTCTTCCATGATTCTGTTGAAGACCTGTTCCATGCCATTATCTTGGGATTCTTCTCCTTCCTGTATGCTCCATAGATTTAGTCTTTTCATGGTGTCCCACAGCTCTTGCATATTCCATTCCTGTGTTTTTAAAAATTTTCCATACTCTTTGCTTGAGTGGTCCAATTCTTCAACTTTATCCTCCAGTGTTGATATTCTGTTTTCCATTTCATTCATTCTAGAGATGAGGCTTTCCCCTGTTGTTTCAAGCTGGCTTATTGAGTTTTGCACTTCCTTCTTCATTTCTGCCTGAGTTTTCTTCAATGTTTTTATCTCTTTTGTGAATTCATTCAGAAGTTTATCCCTATCTTCTTTTAG